>NC_043990.1:537709-542709 GCF_902150065.1 Myripristis murdjan
GTCGGGTGGGCGGAGTCAGGTGGGCGGAGTCAGGTGGGCGGGGTCAGGTGGGCGGAGTCGGGTCGACGGTCCACTCTGCTGGACCGTTTGTCCTGCGAGACGCTCCAGATGAAAACAACTCGAAATGTTTAGCCTTGTTTTGGGTGAACTGCCCCTTTAGAACAGGCAGCAGCTCTCAACCAGCAGCAGTGTGTGTGAAGATTCACACACACACACACACACACACACACACACACACACTTCTGTAGGTCTCTATAGGATTTATGTCGTATCCCATGATCCTCTGTTTTCATCACAGATTTTGTTGATGACAGTAAAGTCGTGATGCCTTCACTGCCTCTCACTCTGCCTTCGTCTTGTTTCCTCAGGAGCTCCGTCTGACAGACCGGTCCCATCCGGTCCCATCAAGTCCCATCCGGTCCCATCCGGTCCCATCCGGTCCCATCCGGTCCCATCTGGTCCAATCCGGTCAGATCCGGTCAGATCCGGTCCCATCCGGTCCCATCCGGTCCCATCCGGTCCCATCTGGTCCCATCCGGTCCCATCCGGTTCCAGTCTTCCCATCATGCCCCTCAGGTGGCGCCACACCTCGCCGCTCCTCTTCCTCTCCCTCGTCTTCCTCACCTCCTCGTCTGACTCCTTGTTCTTCGGCGACGAGGGGGAGGAGCCGCAGAACGTGACGCTGGCGGCCATCTTGCCCCTGACCAACGTGGCCTATGCGTGGGCGTGGCCTCGCGTGGCGCCGGCTCTGTACCGGGCGGTGGAGCGGGTGAACGCCGACCCGCGGCTGCTGCCGGGCCTCGCCCTGCGCCTGGTGTTCCGCAGCTCGGAGAACCGCGACGGCTTCTGCTCCGACTCCATGGCGCCGCTGGTGGCCGTCGACCTCAAGCTGTCCCACGACCCCTGGGCCTTCATCGGCCCCGGCTGCGACTACTCCTCCTCGCCCGTCGCCCGCTTCACCACGCACTGGGACGTTCCCATGGTGACGGCCGGCGCGCGGGCCGTCGGCTTCGACAAATACGCGGCGGTCACCAACACGGGCCCCACCCACAAGAAGCTGGGCGAGCTGGGCGTCAAGATCCACGAGCACTTCGGCTGGCGGCGGCACGCCATGCTCATCTTCAGCGACAACAAGGACGCCAACGACGACCGGCCGTGCTACTTCGCCGTGGAGGGGCTGTACGAGGAGCTGGGCGCCGCCAACGTCACCATCAACGACCACGTCATCGACGCCGACAAGCTCAGCTACCAGGAGCTGCTCCACGACATCAGCCAGCAGGGCCGCGGTCAGTGTGTGTGTGTGTGTGTGTGTGTGTGTGTGTGTGTGTGCGTGTTACTCCATACTGTGCAGGAGAGGTTGGAGCCTTCAGGCCCCGCCCCCCCAACACACACGGGGCCGTCACACGACACCGGGGCCCCTGAGTGTCTCCTCATCTCCTTTATGTCCTTGTCTCCTTGTACCCTTGCTTCCTTGTTTCCTTGTCTCCTTCATGTCCTTGTCTCATCCCTTCTTTGTTTCCTTGTCTCCTCGTCTCCTCGTCATTACTCTTCCTCCCTCTTTGTTCTCCTCCTCCAGCGTTAGATCAACATCTTTAATTAAGACAGCGCACCGGCCTGTGTGTGTGTGTGTGTGTGTGTGTGTGTGTGTGTGTGTGTGTGTGTGTGTGTGTGTGTGTGTGTGTTTTACTGGAGGCAGGAATTCAGTGCAGAGCGAGAAAAGAAGAAATGAATTCTTTTTTCACTGGTTAAACTCGTCGCCATGGAGACAGGGTGATGGTACCTACCATATTGACAGACACACACACACACACACACGCATATGCCCACAAACACGCACACACACACACACACGCACACACACACACACACACACACACACACTCATGTGCTCTCTCCCTGCAGAGGTTCTCTCTAAGTAAAACATTTACATTAAGAGTTATCACTTATTAGCAGGGATGGATTGTTTATCACACACACACACACACACACACACGCACACACACACACACACACACACACACACACACACCTAGTCTCTGCTGTGTTTTTTTTTTTACTCGTCACCATTTTGCTGCTTCAGATGAAGCAAGAATTCATTTTTTCAGCATCTTGTTGCCTAGCAATGGCTCACCTGGCCCCGCCCACCTGTTAGCCATTTAGTACAATGTGCTCTTACTCACCTTCTACAAACACACACACACACACACACACACACACACACTGCGGGGGCTCTCCTCCTCTCTTTGTCTGGTGATGTCGTGCTCAGCTCGTGTCCTGCGCTCTCATTGGCTGGAGCTCATGGCCACACAGGAAGAGCTCAAGTATCAGACCAGAGCTCCTCATCGCTGTTCCAGGTGTTTCCTTCAGCCCCGCCCCCACAGGTGTGTAACCTCCAGCAGCAGCCCTGCAGTCTGCCTTTACCAACATCAGTGACAGAGCGTCTGGTTCTAAAGAGCTCACTGAGTTCAGGTGCTGCTGGAATAGTGATGGAACAGGAAGCCACCGCTGCAACAAGTCAGCTGCTCAACTTTCTTCCCTCCTAGATATTCCACCATCAGCTGGAAGTGGGATTATTGCAGATATTCCACCATCAGCTGGAAGTGGGATTATTGCAGATATTCCACCATCAGCTGGAAGTGGGATTATTGCAAAGTGGAAGCCTTTAGGAACCACAGCGACTCGGCCACCAGGGGGCGGCACCACGTAAAGTCACAGAGCGGGGTCGCCGAGCGCCGAGGCTCATAGAGCGTAAAAGAGTCCGACGCTCTGCCGCCTCAGGACCTGCAGAGCTCCAGACCTCCTCTGGCATCAACATCAGCACAGAAACTGAGCCGGGAGCTTCATGGCCGAGCGGCTGCACGCCAGCCTCACGTCACCGAGCACGACGCCGAGCGGCCGCACGCCAGCCTCACATCACCGAGCACGACGCCGAGCGGCCGCACGCCAGCCTCACGTCACCGAGCACGACGCCGAGTGGCGGACGGAGCGGTGTAAAGCCACGCCGCCGCCAGACTCTGGAAACGCGTTCTGTGGAGCGACCAATCAGGCTTCTCTCTGTGGCGGTCTGATGGACAGTCTGGGTTTGGGGAACGCCAGGAGAACGTTCCCCGCCTCCAGGAGAACGTTCCCCGCCTCCAGGAGAACGTTCCCCGCCTCCAGGAGAACGTTCCCCGCCTCCAGGAGAACGTTCTCTGCCTCCAGGAGAACGTTCCCCGCCTCCAGGAGAACATTCTCTGCCTCCAGGAGAACGTTCCCTTCCTCCAGGAGAACGTTCCCCGCCTCCAGGAGAACATTCCCCGCCTCCAGGAGAACGTTCCCTGCCTCCAGGAGAACGTTCCCTTCCTCCAGGAGAACGTTCCCCGCCTCCAGGAGAACGTTCCCTGCCTGAGCGCATTGTGCCGACTGTGCAGTTTGCTGGAGGAGGGGTCACGCTGTGGGCTGGTGTTTCTGGGCTCGGCCTCGGCCCCTCAGCTCCACTGAAGGGAAATCTGAACGCTTCAGCTCACCGACACATTTTGGACAATTCTCTGCTTCCAGCTCTGTGGGACCAGTTTGGGGAAGGAAGGCCCTTTCCTGTCCCAGCATGACTGAGCCCCAGTGCACAGAGCAGCTCCATAAAGGCGTGGCCGGCTGAGTTTGGGGTGGAAGAAGTTGAGCGGCCCGCACAGAGCCCCGCCCTCAACCCCATCCAACACCTTTGGGATCAACTAGAACGCAGACTGGGAGCCGGGCCCTCTGGTCCAACATCAGAGTCTGAGCTCACAGAGACTCAAAACTCCAACAGACACTCCAACATCTGGCACA
The DNA here is from genome assembly GCF_902150065.1 of Myripristis murdjan. Lineage (NCBI taxonomy): Eukaryota > Metazoa > Chordata > Actinopteri > Holocentriformes > Holocentridae > Myripristis > Myripristis murdjan. The sequence goes on from NC_043990.1 coordinate 541,514, forward strand.
AACTCCCACAGACACTCCAACATCTGGCACAAACTCCCACAGACACTCCAACATCTGGCAGAAGAGTGGAAGTTGTTCTCCATATTAAAGCCTCTGGGTTCAGGATGGAGCTCAGAGAAGCTCCTGCAGGTGGAGGTGGACTTTAGTCCATGTGGTGAATTTATTGGTTTATTTAGCCTGCAGCTTGATGTCTGTTGTCTGCGAGAGGAAAAGCGTCTGTGATCCTGTGTTTCATTATCAGTCCATAACAGATCCTGTCACTTTATGCCGATGATTCACAGCTATACCTGTAAGCTCCCCTGTCCCGTTCCCTCCAGCCTCCCCTGTCCCGTTCCCTCCAGCCTCCCCTGTCCCGTTCCCTCCAGCCTCCCCTGTCCCGTTCCCTCCAGCCTCCCCTGTCCCGTGCCCTCCAGCCTCCCCTGTCCCGTTCCCTCCAGCCTCCCCTGTCCCGTTCCCTCCAGCCTCCCCTGTCCCGTTCCCTCCAGCCTCTCCTGTCCCGTTCCCTCCAGCCTCCCCTGTCCCGTTCCCTCCAGCCTCTCCTGTCCCGTTCCCTCCAGCCTCTCCTGTCCCGTCCTGAGGACATTAAAGGCTCCAGCAGTTAAACAGGAACCAAACTGCAGTCGGTCTCTTTGGTCCCATGTGGCGGGCAGATCCACCTCCCGGCGAAACCTGAGTGTTTCCTTTCAGAGGCTCTTTGTGTCTCTGAAGCTCCTCCCACCTCCGTTACTCTTTATTTCAAGATCTAAACAAAGACAACAACGTTGTTTCAGGCCACGGACACACAGAGCCCGGCGAGACAAACACAGCACACAACAGAAACTAATAAAACACCTGCACCTGATAATCCATCACAACTGACGTGTTTTTGTTGGTAAATTTACAAATTGTTATTGTTATTGTTTATGTTATTGTTATTGTTATTGTTATTGTTTATGTTATTGTTTATGTTATTGTTATTGTTATTGCATAATTAGAATATGTTGGGATAGTTTACATTACCTTATGATCATGATGATAACAATATAAGTGGAAATGCTGTTAATAGCATCACCGCTTCTGTTTTCCAAAACAAAACACACACACACACACACACACACACACACACACACACACACACACACACACACACACACACAGCACTAAATGTCACATTCAACTCCCTGTGCCTTTTGTCTCTACCTCTGTCTTTCTCTTTG
>NC_043990.1:545209-567709 GCF_902150065.1 Myripristis murdjan
AAAGACCAACACACACCACAGCTTGTTTTGAACGTCTGCTAATGTTAGCTTGCTAGCTAATGTTAACTGTTCCTAACCTTAACCTCACCTTGACCAGGTATTTTAGCTAACAGCTAAGGAGCTAAGAGGCTAATGTTCACTTAGCTAACGAACTAACAATTTGAAATAAGTAAATGATCACAAGCTAACATACATCCTAACGTAGGTGCTAACGAGCTAACATGCGCACCATTGGTTAGCTGACGAGCTAATGCATGAGCTAGCGGTTAGCTGGCGGTTAGCTAGCTACAAGTTGACGATTACCTGACAATGTGACATACAAGCTGACGATGAACTAACGAGCTAGCTGTTAGCTGAGGCTCCTGCGTGTCGTCATGACGACTCTGACAGGACTTCCTGTGGGCGGCGGCTGCAGCTCCGCCCTCAGAGGCTCCGCCCTCAGAGGCTCCGCCCTCAGAGGCTCTGCTGTTTCATCTGTGATGTGACAGAAAATGTATCGTTCCTCTTTGTGTCTCTGTGGCTCCGGCCGGCACAGCTCGTTAAGCTCGTTAAGCTCGTTAAGCTCGTTAAGCTCGTTAAGCCTCGGGCTGCTCGTTAGCCAAGTGGAGATCTCAGATAATCACCATGGCGATGGACTGGGCGGGCTGAGGTCATCAGGGTGGGACAGTAACGTCTCTCAGGAGGGTGTGTGTGTGTGTGTGTGTGTGTGTGTGTGTGTGTGTGTGTGTTCTCAGTATTGTTTTATTACTGTTTGTTTATCTCTTGTTCTCTGCTCTTCTCTCCTCCTTGTCTTTCTTCTCCTCCTCCTTGTTCCTCTTGTTCTCTTCCTTCCTCTTGTCCCTCTCATCATCTTCCTTCCTTCTTCTTCTTGTCTGTCCTGCTTTTTTCTTCTCCTTGACCTTCTCCTCGTACTTCTCGTTCTTCTTCATCCTCTCCTCCTCCTCCTTCTACTTCTTCTTCTTCTTCCCTTCCTTGTCATTCTTCTCTTTCTTCTCCTACTTCTTTTTCTCCTCCGTCTCCTCATCCTTGTTCTTCTCCTTCTCCTCCTCCTCCTCCTCCTCCTTCTTCTTCTTCAGTGGTGTACCTCTGCTGTGCCCGGGACATCTTGCGGAAGCTGATGATCCAGTTCTGGAAGGAGGGTCTGGCGGTGGAGGACTACGTTTTCTTCTTCATCGATCTTTTTGGCGAGGGCATCGGGGGTCAGAGTCCCGTCAGGCCGTGGTACCGCGGCGACCAGGACGACCACGCGGCGCGGGACGCCTTCCGGGTGAGCGCTCTGTTTACAGCTGCTTGGTTCTGTTTCACAGGATAAAGAGAAACGATCAGCAGGTTTCTGGATTAAGGTTCAGATTAACGAGTCGTTTAGCGTTCCACTGCTTCCTTTTTATTTCTAAATCCATGAACCTAAAACAAAACACGGTGTGGCGGCGGGGCGGGACGTGTCGAAATGTGGACAGGACGGGTGCGCCCCCTAGTGTTCACTCTGTGTGAGGGAGCATCAACGGATTCAGAGTTCGTGATCTGGATTCAGGACGACCTGGTTGCTGCTTGTAGGAGATGAAGAAGAGGAAGAAAAAGGAGAGAATATAGGAAGAGGAAGAAGAAGATGAAGAGGAGGAAGCGACGGAGGAAGAAGAAGGAAAAGAAGAGGAAGAAGAAGAGGAAGAAGAAGAAGAAGAAGAAGAAGAAGAAGAAGAACATGAACAAGAAGGAGAAGAAAATGAAGAAGTAGAAGACAAAGAGGAGGAAGAGGAAGAAGAAGAAGAAGAAGAAGAAGAAGAAGAACATGAACAAGAAGGAGAAGAAAATGAAGAAGCAGAAGATGAAGAGGAGGAAGAGGAAGAAAAGGAAGAAGAAGGAAGAGAAGAAGGTTGCTGCCTGTTTTTTTTTAGTCTCAGTTGTTTCAGGAAACACAGATGAAAGTTTCCTGGCCTGTACAGATTTTGTCCAGCTGGGGGGCGGGGTCACTGGGAGGCGGGGCCACTGGCAGGCGGGGCAGCGGTGGGCGGGGCCACTGGCAGGCGGGGCAGCAGTGGGCGGGGCCTGTCCAGTACCGAGGAACACATCTGTAAATCAAGCCGCTGTGTTCCTGTGTGTTTGCAGATGATGCTGCGCTCTCTGGCTCAGTCTCATTCACATGAAACAAACAAACAACATGTTGCCTTCAGCACGAAACCTGGTCTCCCTTCTGGAGGCCACATGACTTCTGCTCTAGCGCCACCAGCTGGCCCAGTGGGGCTCCTGCATCAGACACAGTGAGCTTGTTTAGCTGATAGTGAAGTGATGACATCACCAAAACACTGATTTAAAAAGTTTAAACCTGAGAGGGCTTCCTCATCACTCATTGGTCAGAGAGCTGCTTCAGACAGGAAGTCACTCCAGCCAAACTAAACAAAACCGAAATGCTGGAACCCTTTGAAAACTGAAAACACCAGATTTGTTTCAAAAACATGTGAAAAAAAGTAATTAGCAAGTTAGCCAAAAAGCAGAACAAATTAGAATAATATATGATTAAATAAAATAAAATGCAAAATTAGAAAATAAGAAACGTAGCAGCAAAGTGCTCAGTGATGCTGCTGCTGGGAGCAGGAAGGACGGGCGACAGGGACCCGTCTGTCTGCACCGGGACACGAGGAGTCGAACCCACCGGACAGAACGGAGACAAACAGACGGTTCTTATTCCGGGACCCTAACCCTGACCACTGGGCACGCTCCCAGCATGCCTTGCAGCAGCGCGCCTGGTGTCTCTCTGACAGTAAAGTCCCTCTCAGATTCTGCTGCCTCAAAAACAAACTCAAGTATGTTGCTCTTCCATCACCAAGCTGTTTAATTTTTTATTTTAGCTTTTTTTTTTTTTTTTTTTTGAGTATTTTTTGTCTCAGGTGCCGCTTGTTCAGCTCACTGATCACTGATTTCTGATCGTTGATCACTGATCACTGACCGCTGATCGCTTCGACTGGGTTTGAATCTGACCATTAGCTGCAGGCCATCCTGTCTCTCTCTCCCCTGCCTCTCCTGTCTCTCTCTCTCCTGCCTCTCCTGTCTCTCTCTCTCTCTCCTGTCTCTCCTGTCTCTCTCTCTCTCCTGTCTCTCCTGTCTCTCTCTCTCCTGCCTCTCCTGTCTCCTGTCTCTCTCTCTCCTGTCTCTCCTGTCTCTCTCTCTCCTGCCTCTCCTGTCTCTCTCTCTCCTGCCTCTCCTGTCTCCTGTCTCTCTCTCTCCTGTCTCTCCTGTCTCTCTCTCTCCTGTCTCTCCTGTCTCTCTCTCTCCTGCCTCTCCTGTCTCCTGTCTCTCTCTCTCCTGTCTCTCCTGTCTCTCCTGTCTCTCTCTCTCCTGCCTCTCCTGTCTCTCTCTCTCCTGCCTCTCCTGTCTCCTGTCTCTCTCTCTCCTGTCTCTCCTGTCTCTCTCTCTCCTGCCTCTCCTGTCTCTCTCTCTCCTGTCTCTCCTGCCTCTCCTGTCTCCTGTCTCTCTCTCTCCTGTCTCTCCTGTCTCTCTCTCTCCTGCCTCTCCTGTCTCTCTCTCTCCTGTCTCTCCTGTCTCTCTCTCTCCTGCCTCTCCTGTCTCCTGTCTCTCTCTCTCCTGTCTCTCCTGTCTCTCTCTCCCCTGCCTCTCCTGTCTCTCTCTCTCCTGCCTCTCCTGTCTCCTGTCTCTCTCTCTCCTGTCTCTCTCTCTCTCTCCCCTGCCTCTCCTGTCTCTCTCTCTCCTGCCTCTCCTGTCTCTCTCTCTCCTGTCTCTCCTGTCTCGCTCTGCTGTGACGGTAAAATAAAGCAGAAATGACAAAAATAATCATTTGTTTGGACTGAGAATTTTGGTGTCATTCCAAACAAAGTGGAAATGTAAAACAAATCTCTTCCTGTGAATTAATGAGGATTGGAGGATTGGCTCGTTGGAAGTGACACCCTGTTTGGATTCAGGAGACATTCCTCAGAGCGAGTCAGACGCCGCTCGTGTTTTCTCTCGGCTGTTTCAGATAAGAGCTCAGCACGTCAGACCCGATAGTGCTGTTAGCATCGTTAGCATCGTTAGCATCATTAGCATCCAAGACGCTCGAACAGGAAGTCAGTCTGTCCATCAGTGTAACCCTCCTGTTATGTTTGGGGTCAATTTGACTCCAGTCAGTGTTCAACGTGTCTAAATAAATGATTAGCATCATTTTTTTTGCTTCATATTTAATGAGTTTTCCTAATGTAACGGTGTGTGTGTTTTAGTTAAAGGGCTGTTTAGGTCGTCAGCAAAGAAACATAAAGTACCAACACATAAACTTTGGTAACAATTTTAGTTCGAATAATTTGTGGAGGTTTAAAGTGCTGGGGTCAAACTGAGCCCAAACATAAAGGATGTTAGTGAATGTGAACAGAGCAGGAGGGTTAATATAATCATAATGTAACAGAGGGTTCATAGAGGGTTAATATAATCATAATGTAACAGAGGGTTCATAGAGGGTTAATATAATCATAATGTAACAGAGGGTTCATAGAGGGTTAATATAATCATAATGTAACAGAGGGTTCATAGAGGGTTAATATCCAGAGGAATATCAAAAAGACATGAATCACATTTGAACAACATGTGGAGGCTCTGGTGAATATCTGCAGGGTCAGGAAGGTTACCTCATGCTTTAGTCAGCCACACACAAGCTGCTGGGACTGTGTGTGTGTGTGTGTGTGTGTGTGTGTGTGTGTGTGTGAACTGTTTATCTTCCATTACTGATGCATTCCTCGGGCCCCTGACTCGCGGCCTGTTATGGCTCAGCTGTGTGACTCTAAAAGGAGACCACCTCCACCACGAGCTTCAGGTTCTCATCTGCACCTCTGCAAAACAAAAGGTCTCTCCTGCACCTGCAGGGGTCCAGCTGCCCGTCCCGGGACAGGACCCTCTAACGGGACCTTCACATCAGGCTCTCACTGGACCCCTGTGGTCTGGCTCCTCTGTCCCAACTACAGCAACAACTGAGGGCTGGATGACCTGTAAGCAGAAGAAGAAGAAAAAGAAGAAGATGAAGGAGAAGAAGGTAAAGGAGAAGAAGAAGTAGGAGAGGAGGAAGAATAAAAGGAGGAGGAGGAAGATGAAGAAGCAGAGGGAGAAGAAGAAGCAGAAGAAGAGGAGGAGGAAGATGAAAAAGAAGATGAGAGGAGGAAGAGTCAGAGTCAGAGAAGGAGGAGGAGGAGGAGGAGGAGGAGGAGGAGGAGGCCTTCAGAGTGACTCAGTTGGTTGTATTTCAGGTCCAGACGCTGACGAGCAGCAGGGTTTCCTCCTCACTGAATCCCACGGTTTATTTTCTCATCAATTTGGGTTTAGAATCTCAGAATTTTTCAGTTTTTTCTCAAGCGGCTCTGTGAACGTGTCTGACTGAAACACGTTGTTGTGTATTTGCAGTTTTGTGGATCGCTGGGCGGCGTCTCCCCTCCCCCCTGAGGCCGCGGCGTCTCACAGCTCTCACCGTCCAGCAGCGTCTCCTTTACTCAGAAAAAATCATAAGTCGCTTGTTTTGGGTTTTTCTTCCCGCCCTTGGGGGCGAGGAGTTTTTGTTCCCAAACAGAGTCCAGGCCAGACGGGGTTTTGAAAGCCAGGAGGCTCGGGCAGCGGCCAGGCGGTCGCTGAGCCCCGCCGGAGCCGCGGGACACAAACGCTGAATTATGAGCCGCCATGTTTAGTCTGCCGTCCCGAGATAAGAGCAGATGAAACTTTAACGAGCCACGTGGGGAAACGTGTGTCCCCACAGCGGCAAAAACTAACAAGAGCAGCTCAGAGACAATAAAATATGAGCAGAAAAACAGAAGATGAAATATAAATCAGCGAGTTAAACAAACAGGCATGAAACATGTCTGAGGAGCAAACAGCAGGAGGCCCTGTGACGGAGCTGCACAGGAGGCCTCAGCCTTCAGACACACTGCAGTTCTCCTCAGGAAAAACATGAGAAAAAAGAAGAAATGACCTGAAAATTAGCACAAAAAGAAAAAAAAAACATGAGAAACACAGAACTGAAGTGAATCCAGCAACAAAAAGACTAAACAAGGAAAGAAAAATAAACTGAACTAAATGTTGTTCAGAGGTCAAACAAACCCAGGTTCTTCATGTTTTGGAGCCACACTGATCAGGTCATCAGAAACACAGAGTCCATCAGACGGCTCATTAAAATGACTCATTCATTACTGTGTCCCACATGGAGATGTTGTATTCTGACTCTAATTTTATGTCTCCTGTCTCCCTTCATGTATATTTGAATGGTTCTTTAACATCATGCTGGAGGACTGCGGTTGTAAACTAGCCTCTGGCTAACACTGGCACATTTACAGTAATGTCCTCTCTAAATAAATAAATAAATAAAAATAAAAACTAAACCTACTAGAATATGACCAAGAAAAATGACCTGAATACCTGAATATTAGCAAGAAAATGTAATGACAAGAAAACTGTTTATAATGAGGTGAGTGACAGGTGAGGTGAGTGACAGGTGAGGTGAGTGATGCCGGGTCAGGGTCAGACGTGTTGTGTGTTAATGAACACACACTGACACACGGCGATGCTAACACACTGTACACACACACTGCACACACTGTACACACTGTACACACACTGTACACACTGTACACACACACTGCACACACTGTACACGCTGTACACACACTGTACACACACACTGCACACACACACTGTACACGCTGTACACACACTGCACACACACACTGTACACACACACTGCACACACACACACTGTACACACTGTACACACTGTACACACACTGTACACACACACTGCACACACACACTGTACACACTGTACACACACTGTACACACACACTGCACACACACACTGTACACACACACTTCACACACTGTACACACTGTACACACACTGTACACACACACTGCACACACACACTGTACACACTGTACACACACACTGCACACACACACTGTACACACACACTGCACACACTGTACACACTGTACACACACTGTACACACACACTGCACACACACACTGTACACACTGTACACACACTGTACACGCTGTACACACACTGCACACACACACTGCACACACACACTGTACACACTGTACACACACTGCACACACACACTGCACACACACACTGTACACACTGTACACACTGTACACACTGTACACACTGTACACACTGTTCACATTGTACACACTACACACAGTGTACACACTGCACACACTGTACACACACTGTACACACATTGTACACACACTGTACACACACACTGTACACACTGTACACACACTGTACACACACTGTACACACACACTGTACACACTGTACACACACTGTACACACACACTGTACACACTGTACACACACTCACACATGTGCACTTCAACATGTTAACAACACGGACACATGACACTGATTTGTTACTGCGAGTTACCCAGAGCACACACAGAGCTGTGAATAATGTGTGTGTGTGTGTGTGTGTGTGTGTGTGTGTGTGTGTGTGTGTGTGTGTGCAGAGTGTGAAGATCGTGACGTACCTGCAGCCTCAGAACCCAGAGTACCAGGAGTTCGTCCAAATCCTGAAGAGCGACGCCAAGAGCCTGTTCAACTTCACCATCCAGGACTCACTGGTGAGGGTGTGTGTGTGTGTGTGTGTGTGTGTGTGTGTGTGTGTGTGTGTGTGTGATGCCCAGGCAGGAACGATGATGAAATGTAACTTTGGTGATTGTAGATACACACGAGTGCTTCAGGGAAACTCTGCAGCTTCTGGACAAACAAGAGGCTCTAAACATCTGAGGAGACACACACACACACACACACACACACACACACACACACACACACACACACACTTTGATTAGTTCTTGATGTTTTCGTCCAATCAGATGTCATGTCAGATCCTTGATCGTTTCCATGACAACCCAACTCAGTGATGCTCATTCAGCCAATTCATACATTACTCACTACAGACTGTCTGTCTCTCTGTCTGTCTCTCTCTCTCTCTCTCTCTGTGTGTCTGTCAATTCAATTCAATTCAATAAAGCTTTATTGGCATGACTGTAGTACATACAATATTGCCAAAGCATTTTTGGACAGACATGTAACAAAACAGTGGTGATATACATAAAATAAAATAATACAGATAATAATAGGTAATTAAGTATATCCTATGTATGTGTGTGTGTGTGTCTGCATGCGCGCGTGCGCGTGTGTGTGTGTGTGTGTGTGTGTGTGTGTGCGCGCGTGTGCGTGAGTGCGTGCGTGCGTGTGCGTGTGTGCGTCTAGGTCACTCACTGTCCCTCAGGTTGTGGCATGCTGATACGTACTGGGCAGCAAGATCTGCCCTCTCTCCTTCTCCCAGGAGGATTTTTAATTTGGAGAGCTCATTTCTCTCTCTGAAATCTGGGATTTTGCAGCTAAATTTATTAAAATAAGTGTCTCTTATTTCTTTAGATTTTTCACATTTTAGGAGGAAGTGCATCTCTGTCTCCACCTCACCTGTCGAGCAGTGACCGCATATTCTCTTCTCTTTTGGTTGCCATGATTTTTTGTGTCGTCCTTTTTCGATTGCCAATTGGTGGTCACTGAGCCTGTACTTGGTGAGGATCTGTCTCTGCTTTCTATCTCTGACAGTGGAGAGATATTCTGCCAGCTCATATTTTCTTTTTAGGGCCAGATAACATTCTGATCTGCTTTGGTTCTTAGTTTCTTCTTTCCAATGTTCTAAATAGGTTTCTTTACATTGTTTTATAATTTGTTTGACTCTGATTGGTGTTTGGGAAGCAGAGCTGGTGTGAGGCTGGTCAGGGTGTGTCTGAGGAGGGGTGCTGAGTCTCAGCACCAGCTGACATAGGGGGCTCTTTTCTGGGCTCAGCTCTTGGGTTTGAAGGGCTTGGGAGTGCAGGGTGTCAGGGTGGCTGGATCTGAGGTGGTTAAAGAATTGAAGTGCTCTCTGTTGGATGTTAATTATGAGGGGGTATCTGCCTAATTCTGCTCGACATGTATTTGTTGGTGTTTTTCTGTTTATGTGTAAGATGTGTCTACAGAATTCGGCGTGTAATGATTCAGTTGGGTGTTTGTCCCAGTGGGCATAGTTATGATGACTGAGTGGACCCCAAACTTCACTACCATACAGCGCAATGGGCTGGATGACACTGTCAAATATTTTAAGCCAGATTTTTACAGGAATTTGGAAATTATAAAATTTTCTTTTAATTGCATTTAGAGCTCTTCGGGCTTTTTCTTTTAGTGCATTCACTGCCATGTTGAAACTTCCTGATGCTGTTATGGTTAGACCAAGGTAGGTATAACTCATGCTATGTTCAATGATCTGGTTATTTATGGTGAATTTGTGTTTATTTTCTTGGCATCTGGGGCGTTTTTGAAAAATCATAATGTTAGTTTTCTTCATATTTACTGCCAGGGCCCAGCTCTGACAGTATTTTTCTACTATCTCTAGCTGATGCTGTAGTCCTTGTTCAGTAGGAGACAGTATGACAAGGTCATCGGCATAAAACAGACATTTCACCTCTTGATCTAGGAGGGAGAGGCCTGGTGCAGCACATTGGTTCAACTGAAGAGCAAGTTCATTTATATAAATATTGAACAGAGTTGGACTCAAATTGCAGCCCTGACGGACGCCTCTTCTCTGGGTGAAGAAATTGGTTCGTTTGTCTCCGATTTTGACAGCACATTTATTTTCTAAATACATTGATTTGACTAGATCATATATTTTGCCCCCTATACCACAATGTAGGAGTCTGTAGTAGAGCCCCTCATGCCAGATGGAGTCAAAAGCTTTCTTAAAATCAATAAAGCAAGTGAATATCTTACCATTTTTTGTTTGGTGTACATGTTTGTTGATTAAAGTGTGAAGGGTATATACATGGTCAGTGGTGCGGTGTTTTGGGAGGAACCCAATTTGGTTTTTACTCAAAACAGAGTGTTGCTCTAAGAAATCTAGTATTCTTTTGTTGAGAATACTACAGAATAATTTACCGAGGCAGCTGCTGACACAGATGCCACGGTAGTTGTTAGGGTCTGATTTGTCCCCACTCTTATGAATTGGGGAAATCAGCCCTTTGCACCAGATGTCAGGAAAATGTCCTGACTGTAGTACAATGTTGAACAATTTCAACACTGCACCTTGCATGTGTGGGGTGCTGCATTTAAGCATTTCATTTTTAATGCTGTCTGGACCACAAGCTTTCCTTAGCCGGAGAGTATTTGTTTGTGTGATCAGTTCTTCCCAGGTAATTGGGAAATCAAGGGGGTTTTGGTTGTCTTTAATTGTTTCTTCTAACGTTTGGAGTTTTTCTTTCATGATGCATTGATCTGAGTTAATTTGACTTATTGGTATGTCTTTGTACAGATTTTCAAAATGTGTTCTCCAGATGTCACCATTTTGGATAGGTAGTGCTTGTGGTTGCTTTGTGTTGAAATTGTTCCACATATCCCAGAATTGATTCTGATTTATGGCATTCTCAATATCTTCAAGTTTCATGTGGGTGTAATTTTGTTTTTTGTTCCTAATTGTACGTTTGTATTTGCTTAGAATTTCGTTATACCTAATGCGCAGGGCAGGGTTGTTTGGTTGCCGATGTTTTTCATTTGCCATCTTTCTCAGGTCCTTTCTGATCATCTTGCATTCTTGGTCAAACCATTTTTCTGTGTTTTGCCTTTTAACAGGCTTCCTTTTTTGTTTAAGGCCAGCTTTAATAGCTGCCTTTTGGAATAGGATATTAATATCATCTATGGCCTTGTTTATACCATTTCTGGTAGGGATATATTGATTATTGTTGTATATTGTTATGTCATTCATTAGATCAGGTGAGTTTAAGGCCATATAGAATTTGTCTCCACTGTCTGGGCCCCATCTAAAAGTAGGATTTAATTTGTACAGTTCATTGGGTTCCCTTTTAGTGTCACTTATGTGACCTGAAAGTTTAAGGAACACGTTTATTTGGTTGTGGTCTGAGAGGGGGGATTGCTGTCTGACAGTGAATGCACTGATAGTGGTGGGGTCCATGTCAGTGATTGCATAGTCCACGACACTAGACCCAAGGGCTGAGGAGAATGTGAATCTCCCTAAAGAGTCCCCTCTGAACCTACCATTAACTATGTACAGGCCTAAGGCCCGACAGAGATGCACTACCTCCCTGCCACTTTGATTTATTTGAGAGTCAAGGTTGCTCCGACGTGTGACAGTTGGTGTGGTGAATGGGGCAGGTTGACCAAACACATGGCTGTTGCCTTGTGGGTTGATGATATCAGGTTCAATTCCTGTTCGTCCATTCAGGTCTCCAGTCAAGAGTGTGTTTCCTTGGGTCTGGAAATAAGCAATTTCTGAATGGAGAGTTTCAAAAATGTCTTCCTCAAAATAAGGAGAGTCTGCTGGGGGTATATAAATAGCACAGAGATAAAGATCCCTATCAGTGATGCCCAGGGTTTGGTCTAATTTTAGCCAAATGTGAGATTTACCTTGTTTTACTGGTGAGATCTGATGGCAAAGATTTCCTTTATACCACACCAGGATCCCTCCCGATGTTCTTCCCTTGCGTATGTTTTTTAATTTTGTCGAGGGCACCATGACTTCATTATATCCTGGAGGGCAGTGAGTGAGTTGATTATTGTGACACCATGTTTCTGTTAACACTATTATATCGACATCTTTGACAGATTTCATGAATTCTGGGTTTTCACTCTTCAGCTCAAAGGTTGAGGAGTGGAGACCCTGAATATTCCAGCAGCTTATATGAAATGAACGCATTAAAACAGTCAAAATGGACCTGTATAGTGAGACGAATATGAAAACACCTACAACTATCTATACGTTTATGGTACTGAATAATAATTTGGTGTGAATTTTACAGGAGGTATGAACTATTTTCACTAATAATATTTTCACTAAATTCAACTGTATTGATTACTACTATTGCTATTATTATTATCCTAATGGTACAGTACATTTCCATGCTGTTCTATTGCTTAAGCGTGTTCCGGGTGTGTATGTCTTAGCTGAGCAGAAGCCGTGTGCACAGGGTGTGTAGCATCTCTCTGATGTATCCCAACTCAGAGGTAGTGGAGCAGGGGACTGTGACTGTGGGCTGAGCTGCAACTGCTGCGTAGCTCCTCTGCTGAGGGTGTGGAGGAGGACCAGGGGCAGGTGCTGCTGCGTAGCTCCTCTGCTGAGGGTGTGGAGGAGGACCAGGGGCAGGTGCTGCTGCGTAGCTCCTCTGCTGAGGGTGTGGAGGAGGACCAGGGGCAGGTGCTGCTGCGTAGCTCCTCTGCTGATGCCGTAGACGAGGTTGGTGGCCAGGGGCTGGGTAGGGGGAAGGTGGCCTCCTCTGGCTGCGCTGCACAGTGGTGAGGTGGTGGGCATGTGGGGAGTGGGAGGGCGGGGCTGAGCTGTTGTGTCTCTTCACAGCAGGAGGGATGATCCTGGGGTGATGATGGGGTGGGGGAGGTCTGGGGTAGTCTCTAGAGCTCCTAGTGGAGGAGGGGGTGGAAGGGTTGCGTCCCAGGGCTGTGTCTTTGAGGGATTTTGCGAATGTCTTCACCCCCTCTCTGTGTAAGTGGAGTCCGTCATAGAGATCCCAGGTGCCAATAGTTGGGTGGAGGGCCAGGTGGACATTTGGTAAGGTGGCACATCCTCTTCTGATCTCCATATTAATGTCATGGATGACATGAGGAGGGGTGTCTGTCCTGGGTAATAAGGTGGAGACCACAATGCGGGTGTCAGGGAACTCCCTACTGGCCTGTTCCGCCATCTTCCTCACTGCCTCAGCGGTGTCCTTACGGAGTCTGTGCAGGTCATTTGTTCCTGTGTGGATCACTAGGCATTGAGGGCTTTTGAGGGTCTCCTTTTTTAACAGCTTCATGGCCTGACCTGTGGAGCTGCAGCGTTTGGACAGCACTTTCTTTCCAGGAAATAGTTTGCTTGTGTCCAGGAATTTCCCATTTGAGTCAGTCAGCAGGACCACTTGTGGGGCTTGTTCTTCAGGCTGGGTGGAGGGAGGCTGGGATGGGCAGAGCTGGCTGTTGGTAGCTGGCTGTGTGGGTGTATCAGGAGGTGCTGGGGTGCTGTTCAGCTGGGTGCAGAGCAGAGAGGGTGGGTCAGAGACAAGGCAGAGATTTGGGGCACTGGCAGGGGGAGTCTGTGTCTCTGCACTTGTCATTTTGGGGGCTGATGAGAGTTGGTCTGCCAGGTGTTGGATTTGTCTGGTGAGGCTCTTTTCTCTCTTCTTCGCATCATCGTTTGCTTTGGCTAACTGAGCACGGAGCACATTGTTCTCCTGTTTGAGGACTTCTAGACTTCTTCTCAGGTCAGATGCCAAGGCCTGGTTGTCTCTCTTGAGCTGTTGGAGCTCCTCTTTGAGCTGTTGCAGAGTGTTGTCTGGGGGGTCAGACAGTCTGGCCTGGGTCAGCTCTTTGAATTCAGCAAAGTCCAGCTCCAGTAGGGCCATACTCTCCTTCAGTTGGTTGGTGAAGCTGCCGGGTGTAGGAGGGGCAGAGATGGACAAGGTGGCAGGGTTTTCTGCTGGGCTCTCGTCATTTTCACTGTCGTAGGTGACACGGATCCTCTTGGTGTCCACCTCAGCTTTTAACAGGGGGAACGCTTCTTCAAAGGACTCCAGGTTGGCTTCACTTCCTTGGACCATGACCTTTCCTTTGGTGTAGTACGTTATGGTAAGCAGAGGGTCATCCTTGTCAAGGTGTTCATCCTTACAGATTTTTAATCTGCCTCCTGAGCCGATGCCCTCACTGGATATGTATTCATAGTGACTGCACAGAGTATCCTTCCAAATGTAGATGGAGTCAGTGAAGAATATAAAGTTATTCTTCTTCTTTCCTTCTCTTTGTTGGGCGTAGTCAGTGAAGAGGACCTCTGGGTTTTCACGTAGTGTCTTGTCTTTGTGTTTCTCTTTAGCTGTTACACTTTTACATTTAGCAGGGTACTCAATTTCCCTGCTCTGTGCTCTGAGGGCTGTGCTGTTTGTAGCTGCCTGCTGACCAGTTTCCATGGCAACTGCTTGTTTACTTGAGGATGAGCTAGGCTAACTGTCAACTCCGCTAGCTTTTCCTCCCTTCAAGCCCGCCAGTGAGGAAGCAAACCGGATATAATCCAAACAGATCAATGCCACCAGCAAGGATCCTCCAGTTCTTCCTTTCCTCTCTCCTTCCTCGCTCATAAAATGACACTTCTGTCAGCTTTTCTGGTGCAGTTTCTCCCTTGGAATCTTGGTAACAGTGGCAGTTGGTGGCAGTTAACTGTTTTGTTTGCTAGCTGTTTTGATTTAAAAATGTATCCAAAGGTGATATTTCCTTTTCAGTTCTTGCTGATTAAAGTTGTCACCTTTTCTTTAGAGTCCTTTCTGAAGATTATTTGAAGGTTATTTTGCAAAATGTCCCATTTTTAGGTCCAAATTTGAGATGTATTCAGGAGCTCATTTTTGCTGCAGCCTCTCTTGTTGAAAGTTCTCGTCTCTCTCTCTCTCTCTCTCTCTCTCTCTCTCTCTCTCTCTCTCTCTCTCTCTCTCACTCTCTCTCTCTCTCTCTCTCTCTCTCTCTCTCTCCCTCTCTGTGTGTTCCTCAGTCCAATACTGTCTGTCTCTCTCTCTCTGTCTGTCTCTCTGTCTGTCTCTCTCTCTCTCTCTCTGTCTCTCTCTGTGTGTCTGTCTGTCTCTCTCTCTCTCTCTCTCTGTCTCTCTCTGTGTGTCTGTCTGTCTCTCTCTCTCTCTCTCTCTCTCTCTCTGTCTCTCTCTGTCTGTCTCTCTCTCTCTCTGTCTTTCTCTGTGCGTGTCTGTCTCTCTCTCTCTGTCTGTCAATTCAATTTTCAATTCAATAAAGCTTTATTGGCATGACTGTATCACATACAATATTGCCAAAGCATGTTTTGGTGAATAATAACAAAGGAACATAGAAACATTAAATAAAACAGAGCAATATTCACACTGTCCTCACATGTAAAAGAAAGAAAACAGAAAAGCAGGAGGAAGCAGAGTGAGTGAGCGGGCAGGGCTTGGGTTGTGAGCAGACTGTCCTCATGTGAGGAGCAGCTTTTCTCTCAGGCTGTGACAGGCGTCCACATATTTTGCTGCTTCTACAGCGCTGACTCTGTTTTCTCCAAGGAAATGTTGGATTTTCTCCTGGTCAGGGAGCGTGTCAAAGTTTGGGATTCTATATTTAATTTTAGTGAAGAACTTAGTTCTTATGTGTTCATATGCGCTGCATCTCAGCAGGAAGTGTTGCTCCGTCTCCACCTCCCTCTGTGGACAGAGGCGACACAGACGCTCCTCTCTGGGCAGCCACGTCTGTCTGTGTCGGCCTCTCTCTGAGGCCAGGCTGTGGCTGCTGAGTCTGTACATGGTTAACCTGTTCCTCAGTCTCTGCTCTGTGACGGTGCTCAGGTAGTCTGCTGTCCAATACTGTCTGTTTACAGTCAGATAGAGTTGAAGTTTGCTTTGGGTTTTTGTGATACTTGTCCAATAGTTGATATAATTTTCTTCCTCTTTGGCTATAATTTGGTTGGTGTGGATTGTGTGCGGGCGGTCCTGACGCCCTGTGCTGTTTGGGGAGGCGAGCCTCTGGACCAGCCGGCTGAGGGGACTCCCTTCCCCCCCCTCCTCTTGGCAGCGCAGAGCTTTGTGGTGGTAGGAGTTGGGGTCGCTCGCTTTGAGGTGTTGGTAGAATCTGATCGCTCTTTTCTGTATTCTGATTAAAAGGGGAAACTGGCCGAGTTCAGCTCGGCATATGTTGTTGGGGGTGTTTCTGTTGACTCCGAGAATGCTCTTGCAAATCTGTGTGTGCAAGAGTTCAGTTGGGTGTTTGTCCCATTTTTCAAAGTTTTGGTGTACAAGAGGACCCCACACTTCACTACCATAGAGTATAATTGGTTCGATTATTGATTTAAATATTTTGAGCCAGATTCTAACGGGTATATCGATGTTTGATGAGTTTTTTATAGCATAGAACGCTCTTCTTCCCTTGTCTCGGATATCATTAATGGCCAGATTGAAGTTTCCTGTTGATGTAATGTTTAATCCTAAATATGTGTAGCTGTGTGTGTGTTGGATGTAGGCAGAGTTCAGTAGGAACCTGTTCAGGTTTTCCTGACACTTGGGTCGTTTGTGGAAGACCATGGTTCTTGTCTTGTTCAAGTTAACTGTTAGGGCCCAAGTCTGACAGAAGTTCTGCAGATGATCCAGCTGCTTTTGTAGAGCCTCCTTAGATGGAGCCAGCAGGATTAGATCATCTGCAAAAAGTAAGCATTTGATTTCGGTGTCATAAAGGGTGAGCCCAGGGATTTCTGATTCTTCTAGTGATTTTGCCAATTCGTCAATATAAATGTTGAACAGGGTGGGGCTGAGACTGCAGCCCTGTTTCACCCCTCTACATTGGGGGAAGGGGTCAGTTTCCATATTGCCAATTTTAACAGCGCATTTATTGTTTGTATATATTGTTTTGATTATATCATAGGTTTTCCCCCCTATACCTTTTTCAATTAATTTCAGGAACAGACCGTGGTGCCAAATTGAGTCAAATGCTTTCTTGAAATCTACGAAACAAGAGAAGATGTGGTTCTTGTTTTGGTGGACATGTTTATTGATGAGGGTGTGGAGGGTGTAGATGTGGTCTGTGGTTCTGTGTCGTGGTGTGAATCCAATCTGACTCTTGCTCAGGACATCATGTTCACTGAGGAAGTCTTGCAGTCGGCTGTTTAGGACGCTGCAGAATAACTTCCCCAGGTTGCTGCTGACACAAATGCCTCTGTAATTGTTTGGGTCATATTTATTTCCATTTTTAAAAATAGGTGTGATAATTCCTTTGCTCCAGATGTCAGGGAAATGTCCAATGCTCAGAATGAGGTTGAATAGTTTTAAAATGGCAATCTTGAATTTATGGTTGCTAAATTTTAGCATTTCATTTAGAATACCATCGGGGCCACTTGCCTTCCTTGGTTGTAGGGCCTGGAACTTAGGCATCAGCTCCTCCTCTGTGATTTCATGGTCTAGGGGATTTTGGTTGTCTTTAACGACTGTTTCAAGGATTTCAAGTTTGCTTAGGAGATTATTTTGGGCCGAATTCAATGTAATAGGACTGTACAGATTTTCAAAGTGTTTCTGCCATATTTCACCATTTTGAATAGCCAATTCTTCCTTGTGTGGTTTGCTGAAAGAGTGCCATTTTTTCCAAAAATTATTTGAGTCAATGGACTCTTCAATTGCATCAAGTTGGTGTTGTTCATGCTGTTTCTTTTTAGTTTTCAGTGTTTTTCTATATAATTTCAATGTTTCCCAGTATTGGAGGCGGAGCTCAGGGTTGTCAGGTTGTCTGTGTTTTTGATTTGATAGGTTTCTGAGTGTTTTTCTCAGATGCCTGCAGCTTGTGTCAAACCACTTTTCATTGGCTGTTTTTTGTGGTCCGTGATGACAAGACTTTTTCAAATTGGCTAGATCTGCTGCATTGTCAAATATATTGTTAATGTCCCGAATGGCCTGACTCATGCCGACATTACTGTGGGGATACGAGGTGGAGAGAAAAAGGTCTAATTTAGATCGAATTGTTGTGTGTCTGATTGCTTTCTGGTAGTTATCTTTGCTATTGGTTGTCCATCTGTAGGGCTGTTTTGAATGGTTCAGTTTACTGGGTTCTGTTATATGAGGGTCTGTTGGTGTCTTTCTAATGTATAGGCTGATTTTACTGTGGTCGGATAGGGGTGTTAGGGGGCTGACGGTGAATGCTCTTAAACAGAAGGGGTCTAGGTCTGTAATACTATAATCTACTAAAGCATATTATAAAAGCATTATATAGCATTATAGAGCATAATATCTAAAGCATATTTACATAAAATACAATCATAGCAGACAGATAAACAGTATATAAATATATAAACAAAAAAACAAAAACAAAATATATAAAAACAAAATATATAAAAACAAAAAAAAACAAAAAAACAAAAAAAAAGAAAAGTAAAACAATACAAGAGAGCATGGAGTACAATAGGGGCTATGGAAGGCAGGTAACAACAAATGAATTATTGATGAGTAAGCATTAATGGTGATTAGCCGTGTGGCTCTAACAGAGCAGTGGAGCTCATGGCAGCCTGACACATATCAGGCCTCCCTCTCTCCCAGCAGGACTGGAAGTCTCTCCAAGTTGTCTAAATAGGTGAATTCTGGGAATATTTTTGTGACTTTTTCAAAATATTGGTCTCTAATAAGTTGATTTTGGTTGCAGTGAATTAGGAAGTGCAGCTCTGTCTGTCTGTCTCTCTCTCTCTCTCTCTCTCTCTCTCTCTCTCTCTCTCTCTGTCTGTCTCTCTCTCTCTGTCTCTCTCTCTCTGTCTGTCTCTCAATTCAATTCAATTCAATTCAGTTAGCTTTATTGGTATGGCTGCATATTATACAACATTGCTAAAGCATATTTACATAAAATACAATCATAGCAGACAGATAAACAGTATATAAATATATAAACAAAAAAAAAGAAAAGTAAAACAATACAAGAGAGCATGGAGAACAGTAGGGGCTATGGAAGGCAGGTAACAACAAATGAATTATTGATGAGTAAGCATTAGTGGTGATTAGCTGTGTGGCTCTAACAGAGCAGTGGAGCTCATGGCAGCCTGACACATATCAGGCCTCCCTCTCTCCCAGCAGGACTGGAAGTCTCTCCAAGTTGTCTAAATAGGTGAATTCTGGGAATATTTTTGTGATTTTTTCAAAATATTGGTCTCTAATAAGTTGATTTTGGTTGCAGTGAATTAGGAAGTGCAGCTCTGTCTCTGCTGTTGCCTGGTCACAGTGAGAGCACAGCCTCTCCTCTCTGGGCAGCAGGTCTGTCTGTGCCGACCTTCTCCTTCTGCCAGGCTGGGTTCACTCAGTCTGGACTTGGTCAGTGTTCTTCTCAGTTTTCTGTCAGACACTTTGCTCAGGCAGGTCACAGTGTACTGTCTGTTTAGGGTCACATACTGTATGTTTCCATTTTGCTCTGGGATTTCGTTAGTTCTGTCCAATAATTTCTGTATTTTTCTTTTTCTTTCATCATAATTTGGTTTGGTCTAATTTTGTGAGTGCATGTGTCCTGAGGCTGGGGTGGTCCTGGTGTGAAGACCTGCTCAGCCTCAGGACCAGTAGGCAGAGGGGGCTCCTTCCTGGGTTCAGCGCCTGGCAGCGTAGGGCTTTGTATGAAAAGGAGAGTAGGTCACTTGTTTTGATATGATTCCAGAAATTTAGGGCTGGTTTTTGAATGTTTCATAGTAGAGGATATTGGCCTAATTCAGCTCTGCAGGCAGAGTTGGGAGCTTTTCTCTGCACCTGGAGGATACTTTTGCAGAACTCTGTATGTAGGATTTCAATTGGATGTTTGTCCCATTTTGTCCAGTCTTGTTGAATTTGTGTACCCCACACCTCGCTGCCATATAATGCAATGGGTTCAATGATTGATTTGAATATTTTGAGCCAAGTTCTAATTGGTAGATCAGTGTTTATTGATCTTTTGATGGCATAGAAAGCCCTTTTTGCTTTGTCTTTTAGTTCATTCACAGCCAGGCTGAAATTTCCTGTGTTTGAAATCTTTAGTCCTAAATATGTGTAGTGATTTGTTTGTTCGATAGGGTTGTTTCCAATTTGGTTTTGGTTGGGTTGGTTGGCTGTCAGGGCCCAGGTTTGACAGTATTTTTCTAGTTCTGATAAGTGTTGCTGTAACCCTTCTTTGGTGGGGGACAGCAGGACCAGGTCATCAGCATACAGGAGGCACTTTATTTCAGTGTCTTGTAATTTCAGTCCAGGTGCTTGAGAATTTTCTATTTGTTTTGCCAATTCATTGATGTATGTATTGAATAGCGTGGGGCTGAGGCTACAGCCTTGTCTTACTCCACGTCTCTGGCAGAAAGACTCTGTTTTCTGTGTTCCAATCTTAATGGAGCATTTTGCTTTAGAATACATTGATTTGATTTGATCAGATCGTATACTTTTCCTCCAATACCACTTTCAATCAATTTGAAGAAAAGGCCATTGTGCCAGATTGAATCAAAAGCTTTTTGAAAATCAACAAAACAAGCATAAATTTTTCCATCATTTTTGTGCACATAATTATCAATTAGAGTGTTCAATGTAAAAATATGATCTGTGGTTCTAAATTTAGGTAGAAATCCATTTTGGCTTTTTTAGTCCTTCACTCCATATATCAGGGAAATAGCCAACTCTGAGTACTAAGTTGAAACGTTTCAGAATGGTTGATCTGAACTTAGTGTCTGTGTGTTTCAGCATCTCGTTAAGGATGCCATCAGGTCCACAGGCTTTTCTGCATTTTAGGGTTTTCAGTTTTTGGTCTAATTCATTTTTGGTCATTTGGTAATCTAATGGGTTTTGGTAGTCCTTAATGATTGTTTCTAATTGGTTCAATTTTCTTTGTATTTGGTCTCGTTCGGGTGTGTTGTGAGTTTCTTCGTATAAAATGAGATTATTTTGGGCCGAATTCAATGTAATAGGACTGTACAGATTTTCAAAGTGTTTCTGCCATATTTCACCATTTTGAATAGCCAATTCTTCCTTGTGTGGTTTGCTGAAAGAGTGCCATTTTTTCCAAAAATTATTTGAGTCAATGGACTCTTAAATTGCATCAAGTTGTTGTTGTTCATGCTGTTTCTTTTTAGTTTTCAGTGTTTTTCTATATCATTTCAATGTTTCCCAGTATTGGAGGCGGAGCTCAGGGTTGTCGGGTTGTCTGTGTTTTTGATTTGATAGGGTTCTGAGGGTTTTTCTCAGATGCCTGCAGCTTGTGTCAAACCACTTTTCATTGGCTGTTTTTTTTTTTGGTCCGTGATGACAAGACTTTTTCAGATTGGCTAGATCTGCTGCATTGTCAAATATATTGTTAATGTCCCAAATGGCCTGACTCATGCTGTCATTACTGTGGGGATACGAGGTGGAGAGAAAAAGGTCTAATGGAGATTGAATTGTTGTGTGTCTGATTGCTTTCTGGTAGTCATCTTTGCTATTGGTTGTCCATCTGTAGGACTGTTTAAAGTGGTTCAGTTTACTGGGCTCTCTCTCTCTCTCTCTCTCTCTCTCTCTCTCTCTCTCTCTCTCTCTCTCTCTCTCTCTCTCTCTCTCTCCAGTATAATCTGATCGCAGGTGGTTTCCATGACGGCGTGATGCTGTACGCACAGGCGCTGAACGAGACGCTGAGCGAGGAGAGCTGGGAGACAGGAGGAGGAGGAGGAGGAGGAGGAAGAGTCCGCAGGCCCAGAGGAGACGTGGTGACCAAGAGGATGTGGAACAGAACCTACCATGGTGAGCAGAGGGACGCAGTGTGTGTGTGTGTGTGTGTGTGTGTGTGTTTGTGTGTGTGTGTGTGTGTGTGTGTGTGTGTGTGAGTGTGTTTGTGTGTGTGTGTGTTTGTGTGTCCTGGCTGTGAGTGCAGTTTCCTCTTCCTCCAGTTTTCTCAGGCGTCTGTTCAGAAGCCCGGCTTCACACGGGAACTGAGGCCCGTCAGCCAATCAGAGAGCAGAACACAGCCGACCCCAGGAACAGATACACACAGGCGAACACGCCGCCGGCGAACACGCCGCCGGTCAGCGTTGGGCGAGCTACTTGGAAAATGCAGAGCGCTGAGCTGCCAGCTCCTCTGCAGCACATGAAGCCTGAAGCTCCTCTCCAGACACACACACACACACACACACACAGACACAGACACACACACACACACACACACAGACACAGACACAGACACAGACACAGACACACACAGACACACACACACACAGACACAGACACAGACACAGACACACACACAGACACAGACACACACACACACACACACACACACACACACACAGACACAGACACACACACACACACAGACACAGACACAGACACAGACACAGACACACACACACACACACACACACAGACACACACACACACACACAGCGTGGAGCTCAGCCACATCAGAGCTTCTTCTGTTTTTATTTTAACATCAAAGCAGCTTGGCTCTCTGAGTGGTCACTGAACCTGTCAGTCAAACAGAGTCAGGCACAACATGATGAAGCTGAGCTCTCTCTGCTTTTACTGCTGGAAACCACGGCAACAAAAACACACAGCATGCGTCACATAATGTTAGTGTGTGTGTGTGTGTGTGTGTGTGTGTGTGTGTGTGTGTCTGAAAGAGAGAACAGGTTTCTGCCTCTGCATTCCAAAGTTTTTTCCTCACACAGGTAGCACAGGTAGGCGGCGTCACCTGACCTCCGGCTGCACCTGCAGGTCCGTGAGCGGCGGTGACGTCGCCCCCGGCTCCCGGTCAGATGTCAAACTGCTGCGTTTAAGGTTTAGAAATGCCTGGGAAAATGTAGCTTCTGCTATTTGATCTGTAACAAGGTTTAACCGCTTAAAAGCTTTTGATGTAGAAAAGGAGCGCGCTGCTGCCCCACACTGCCCCCTGCTGACAGGATGCAGAGAGTCAGCATCAGGGCTGCCAGCTGTCACACAGACAACTAACAACTAGCAGACAACTAGCCTAGCAACACTGAGTGAC
>NC_043990.1:570209-572709 GCF_902150065.1 Myripristis murdjan
CTGGAGGCGGTTCTCACCTGGAAACAGTTCTCACCTGGAGGCGGTTCTCATCTGGAGGCGGTTCTCACCTGGAGCTGGTTCTCACCTGGAGTTTGTTCTCACCTGGAAACGGTTCCCACCTGGAGGCGGTTCTCACCTGGAAACAGTTCTCACCTTTAGCCGGTTCTCTCTTGGAGGCGGTTCCCACCTGGAGGCTGTTCTCACCTGGAGGCGGTTCTCACTTGGAGGCGGTTCTCACCTGTAGGCAGTTCTCACCTGGAGGCAGTTCTCATCTGGAGGCGGTTCTCACCTGGAGGTAGTTCTCACCTGGAAACGGTTCCCACCTGGAGGCGGTTCTCACCTGGAAACGGTTCTCACCTTTAGCCGGTTCTCTCTTGGAGATGGTTCTCACCTGGAGGCGGTTCTCACCTGGAGGTGGTTCCCTCCTGGAAACGGTTCTCACCTTTATCCGGTTCTCACCTGGAGGCGGTTTTCACCTAGAAACGGTTCCCACCTTGAAACGCCTCTCACCTGGAGGCTGTTCCCACCTGGAGGCGGATCTCACCAGGAGCCGGTTCTCACCTGGAGGCGGTTCTCACCTGGAGGCGGTTCTCATCTGGAGGCGGTTCTCACCTGAAGCCAGTTCTCACCTGGAGGTGGTTCTCACCTGGAAACGGTTCCCACCTGGAGGCGGTTCTCACCTGGAAACAGTTCTCACCTGGAGGCGGTTCTCATCTGGAGGCGGTTCTCACCTGGAGCTGGTTCTCACCTGGAGTTTGTTCTCACCTGGAAACGGTTCCCACCTGGAGGCGGTTCTCACCTGGAAACAGTTCTCACCTTTAGCCGGTTCTCTCTTGGAGGCGGTTCCCACCTGGAGGCTGTTCTCACCTGGAGGCGGTTCTCACTTGGAGGCGGTTCTCACCTGTAGGCAGTTCTCACCTGGAGGCAGTTCTCATCTGGAGGCGGTTCTCACCTGGAGCCGGTTCTCACCTGGAAACGGTTCTCACCTTTAGCCGGTTCTCTCTTGGAGATGGTTCTCACCTGGAGGCGGTTCTCACCTGGAGGTGGTTCCCTCCTGGAAACGGTTCTCACCTTTATCCGGTTCTCACCTGGAGGCGGTTTTCACCTAGAAACGGTTCCCACCTTGAAACGCCTCTCACCTGGAGGCTGTTCCCACCTGGAGGCGGATCTCACCAGGAGCCGGTTCTCACCTGGAGGCGGTTCTCACCCGGAGGCGGTTCTCACCTGGAGGCGGTTCTCACTTGGAGGCGGTTCTCACCTGTAGGCGGTTCTCACCTGGAGGCGGTTCTCATCTGGAGGCGGTTCTCACCTGAAGCCAGTTCTCACCTGGAGGTGGTTCTCACCTGGAAACGGTTCCCACCTGGAGGCGGTTCTCACCTGGAAACAGTTCTCACCTGGAGGCGGTTCTCATCTGGAGGCGGTTCTCACCTGGAGCTGGTTCTCACCTGGAGTTTGTTCTCACCTGGAAACGGTTCCCACCTGGAGGCGGTTCTCACCTGGAAACAGTTCTCACCTTTAGCCGGTTCTCTCTTGGAGGCGGTTCCCACCTGGAGGCGGTTCTCACCTGGAGGCGGTTCTCACTTGGAGGCGGTTCTCACCTGTAGGCAGTTCTCACCTGGAGGCGGTTCTCATCTGGAGGCGGTTCTCACCTGGAGCCGGTTCTCACCTGGAGGTAGTTCTCACCTGGAGGCGGTTCCCACCTGGAGGCGGTTCTCACCTGGAAACGGTTCTCACCTTTAGCCGGTTCTCTCTTGGAGATGGTTCTCACCTGGAGGTGGTTCTCACCTGGAGGTGGCTCCCTCCTGGAAACGGTTCTCACCTTTATCCGGTTCTCACCTGGAGGCGGTTTTCACCTAGAAACAGTTCCCACCTTGAAACGCCTCTCACCTGGAGGCTGTTCCCACCTGGAGGCTGTTCCCACCTGGAGGCGGATCTCACCAGGAGCCGGTTCTCACCTGGAGGCGGTTCTCACCTGGAGGCGGTTCTCACTTGGAGGCAGTTCTCACCTGTAGGCGGTTCTCACCTGGAGGCGGTTCTCATCTGGAGGCGGTTCTCAACTGGAGCCGGTTCTCACCTGGAGCCGGTTCACACCCGGAAACGGCTCTCATCTGGAGGCGGTTCTCACCTGGAGCCAGTTCTCACCTGGAGCCGGTTCACACCTGGAGGTAGTTCTCACCCGGAAACGGTTCCCACCTGGAGGCGGTTCCCACCTGGAAGCGGTTCTCACCTAGAGCCGGTTCTCACCTGGAGGCGGTTCTCACTTGGAGGCGGTTCCCAACTGGAGGCGGTTCTCACCTGGAAACGGTTCCCACCTGGAGGCGGTGTTCACCTGGAAACGGTTCTCACCTTTAGCCGGTTCTCTCTTGGATGCGGTTCTCACTTGGAAGTGGTTCTCACCTGGAGTTGGTTCCCTCCTCGAAACGGTTCTCACCTTTATCTGGTTCTCACCTGGAGGCGGTTCTCACCTGGAAACGGTTCCCACCTGGAGGCGGTGTTCACC
>NC_043990.1:577709-585209 GCF_902150065.1 Myripristis murdjan
ATAAGTCAGTAGACGTCAGTAGAAGTCAGTAGAAGTCAGTAGACGTCAGTAGATGTCAGTTGAAGTCAGTAGACGTCAGTAGAATGCAGTTGAAGTCAGTTGAAGTCAGTTGAAGTCAGTTAAAGTGGAAGACAGTAGACATCACTTGAAGTCAGTAGACGTCAGTTGAAGTCAGTTGAAGTCAGTTAAAGCTGAAGTCAGTAGACGTCAGTAGAAGTTAGTTCAAGTCAGTTCAAGTCAGCTGAAGTCAGTAGATGTCAGCTGAAGTCAGTTGACGTCAGTTGATGTCAGTTGAAGTCAGTAGAACTCAGTCGAAGTCATTAGAAGTCAGTTGAAGTCAGAAGAAGTCAGTAGAAGTCAATAGGCGTCAGTTGAAGTCAGTAGAAGTCAGTCAAAGTACGTAGAAGACAGTAGAAGCCAGCTGAAGTCAGTAGACGTCACTTGATGTCAGGCGAAGTCAGTAGACGTCACTAGAAGTCAGTAGAAGTCAATTGAAGTCAGTTGAAGTCAGTTGAAGTAAGTTGAAGTCAGTAGAAGTCAGTAGAAGTCACCTGAAGTCAGTAGAAGTCAGTAGACGTCAGTTGAAGTCAGTTGAAGTCAGTAGAAGTCAGTTGCTAAGGGCGACTGTCTGTTTACCCTGAGGGGACACAGCAGCAGAGACGATGATGGAGGGAGTGAAGTATTGATCAGTTATTGATGCACAGCTGATCAGATCAGGAGCCCAGAGTCACAATAATCAGTTCTTTCAGAGCTGACTCATCATTATTCTGCTCCATAAGCAGCTGCTCCCCTCCTCCTCCTCCTCTTTCTCTTCTTCCTCCTCTTCCTCCTCCTCCTCTTCCTCTGCCTCCTCCTCCTCCTCCCCTTCATCACTCTCTTCGTCTCTCCCTCCCTCAGGTACCGTCTCCATGCACCAGATGGTTGCCATAGTGATCTGCTTTGTCTTGATCATCATCGTTACTGTCACTGTATTTATCTACAGGTGAGAGGACACACACACACATACACACACATACACATACGCACGCACGCACGTGCGCAGGCATGCACACACACACACACACACACACACACACACACACACACACACAAACACATATTTAGTGATGGTTTTTCCCCTCTTAACCCCCCACCCCTTACTCGCCTCTTTCTCTCTCTTCCTCTGTCCCTCTCTCTCTTGCTCTCTCTCTCCCTCTCTCTCTCTCTCTCTCTCTCTCTCTGAGTGAATGCTGAGAGTGAATGGGCGAGTGTGTCGGAGAGCGATTGTGGTGAAAGTTTGTAAGTTTTTCAAAGCTTTTTGCCTATTTTTCTTGCACTGGGTGGTGGTTAAGGTGTTTGTACGTCTTTTCTCATTCATCACAAGTGTGTGTTTTGTTTATTTGTTTGTGTTTGTTTGGCGGCGGCTCCGCCGCGGCCACGCAGGCCGGCATGGTGCTGCACAGCGGCTCCGGCTTGGAGAAGCTGACTCGCCGACACGCCGTCAAACTTTCTCCGGCTGTCGGTGTTTCAGTGGAGGAGTGCAGCCTCGCCGTGGGTGAAATTGTTGGCTATGGCAGCGTTAAATCTGCCTCCAGAATGAACAGTTGTGTAGTGATTTTTCTGGATTGTACTGACAAAGTGAATCAGGTGGTTGAGAGCGGGGTGGTGATTCAGGGAGCACTGACTCCGGTGTTGCCTCTGGTCAACCCGGCCAAAAAAGTTATTATTTCAAATGTACCCCCTTTTTTGAAAAATGAAATGTTGGAAAAAGAGCTGGCCCGACACGGACAGCTGGTGTCCCCGATTAAAATGATCCCCCTCGGGTGCAAATCTCCGCATCTTAAACATGTCGTGTCTTTCAGGAGACAAGTTTTCATGATCCTGAAAAACAACAACGAGGAGCTAAATTTAGCTTTCAGTTTCCGTATCGATGATTTTGATTATACTGTTCATGTGACTTCTGATACGCTGAAATGTTTTGCATGTGGGGCAGAGGGACACCTGATCCGCTCGTGCCCGGAGAGGGTGAATGGTGGTCAGGCTGCTGTGTCGGCAGCGGAGCCGCCGGACAGAGCCGCCGGCCGGCCCGCAGCGCACACAGACACACACAGTAACACACAGGAGGCACAGACACACACACAGGAGGAACAGAAACATACAGAGAACACAGAGACACACACACAGGAGGCACAGAAACATACAGAGAACACACAGACACACACACAGGAGGCACAGAAACATACAGAGAACACACAGACACACACACAGGAGGCACAGAAACACACAGATACAGAGGGGGGTGAAAACAGAGAGGGCAGTGATCATGGTGATTTACAGGACATCCAGATTGATAATGTTGATCAGAATAAGCAGGAGGTGCTCAGCGTTCAGGCAGAGCTGAGGGAGCAGGCAGGACACACTGCAACCAGAGTGGCCGAGTCTGTGCTTAATGAAGAAATTGTGATAGATGACGAGTTGATGAAAGTGTCTGTTAAAAGAAAACAAACAGAAACTAAGGAGAGCACTGTAAAAACTAACAAGGTGTCAAAGACAGAACCTCAGTTGGCCTCCTCTCAGCCAGAGAGAAACACACAGGACACACAGAGTGACATACAGGGTGACACACAGAGTGATACACTGGGTGACACACAGGACACACAGGGCGACACACACAACACACAGGAGAGTGATGGTGAGGAGGAAGATATGCAGGTGGAGATGCAGAGCGGTTACTCTTTCCCAAGAATCAGAAATTTTCTGAGAGAAACAAAAGGGCTGAGGGCTGTGAGAGTCGAGGAATATTTTCCTGACCTGCAGCTTTTCTGTGACTCTGTCAGGTTCTTTATGAAGAACACAGGAGGCCTCGGGCAGCCTTCTTTTTCTGATAAAGAAATCTTCAGGCTGAAGAAACTGTTATCCAAGGTTCGAGCCCAAATTGTAAATGATGATTAAGTATGTTATTTTTTTCCTCCATTTGTGTACTTTGTCTTTGATAAGATGCAGCTTTAAAATAACCATGTGTGATGTAAAGCTGGGATCTCTCAATATAAATGGTGCTCGTGAAGTTGGGAAGAGAGCTGCTTTGTTCAGTCTTGTCAAGAGCAGGAGGTTAAATGTGATGTTTCTGCAGGAAACTCACAGCACCAGTGACAATGAATGTGACTGGAGGAGGGAGTGGGATGGAGAGGCTGTTTTCAGTCACCTGAGCAGCAACAGGGGAGGAGTTATCACTCTCTTCTCTAGAGATTTCCTACCTTTTTCATGTGTTAGTGATGAAATTGTTCCGGGTCGGTTATTGAAAATATGTGCCCAGTTTGAAAATGTGAAAATGACTTTCATAAATGTATATGCTCCAACTGTGCCATCAGAGAGGATGTTGTTTCTGGATGTGTTAAAGAATGTTATCAGTAACTGTAGCAGTGAGGAGTATTTGTTTGTTGGTGGTGATTTCAACTGCACAGAAAACCCTGTGTTAGACAGGAACCACCAAGAACCTCACCCTGCCTCTAGGAGCTGTCTTATTAAAATCATTGAGAATTTTGAATTGTGTGACATCTGGAGATATTTTCATAAAAAGCAGCGGCAGTACACCTGGGCTCACTCCAGAGACAATTTGTTGTCTTTAGCCAGACTTGACCGTGTTTATTGCTTTGAACATCACATTAATGTATTTAAAGGTTGTGATATCAGTCCGGTGGGTATGTCAGATCACTCCCTTGTACAGTGTTCATTTTGTATAAAAGATGTGAAATGTAAAAGTGCGTATTGGCACTTCAATAGTTCCCTGTTGTCTGATAATGGTTTCATTAATGTATTCAGATCATTTTGGCACAATCACAGAGAAACTAAGTGTGAGTATAGTTCTCTACAACAGTGGTGGGATATCGGTAAAATAAAAATCAAGCAGCTTTGCCTACAGTACACTCTCAATGTCTCTAAAGACATGGCCAGATCTGTGAGAGCTCTGGAGAGAGATGTAGTGGAGATGCAGGATTTAGTAAGCTCCACAGGAGATCGAGAAC
Source organism: Myripristis murdjan (assembly GCF_902150065.1). Lineage (NCBI taxonomy): Eukaryota > Metazoa > Chordata > Actinopteri > Holocentriformes > Holocentridae > Myripristis > Myripristis murdjan. The sequence goes on from NC_043990.1 coordinate 581,711, forward strand.
ATATTGAAGTTCTCAAAAGCAAAAAATCAGCTCTGTCTGACCTGCTGGGAGTTTCTGCACAGGGTGCTCTGGTCAGGTCGAGGTTCCAACATGTCGTTTGCATGGATGCTCCCTCTCACTTTTTCTTTGGTCTAGAGCGTAAGAACGGTCAGAGGAAGCTGATCCATTCTCTGAGGTCTGACACCGGGCAGCTGCTGCAGGAGTCAGCTGACATCCGTCAGTGTGCAGCGAGTTTTTATAAAGAACTTTACACATCCGAGTTCCAGGATGAACCAGAGGTGGCGCTGTCCTTCTATGAGGGCCTTCCTCGGGTCTCAGAGGAGGACAACACAGAACTGGAGGCACAGCTCTCTGCAAAGGAGTTGCAGGAGGCCCTGCAGAGCATGAGGAGTGGGAAGGCTCCTGGGATAGATGGTCTCCCAGTGGATTTTTATAAGACTTTCTGGCCTGTGATTGGTGGAGATCTGTTGTCTGTGCTCAGAGACAGTCTGGGTAAGGGGAGGCTGCCCCTGAGCTGCAGGAGGGCTGTCCTCACCCTTCTCCCGAAGAAAGGAGATCTGCAGGATATAAGGAACTGGCGTCCTGTTTCGTTATTGTGTACTGACTATAAACTGTTGTCCAAAGTCTTAGCTTTAAGACTGAGAAAAGTGATGGAGCAGATTGTCCATGTAGACCAGACATACTGTGTACCCAGCAGGTTGATATCTGACAATGTTACTTTAATTCGGGACATTTTGGACCTCTCTGGTTCTTTGGGCTGTGAGCTTGGTCTGATTTCTCTAGATCAAGAAAAGGCTTTTGACCGAGTTGAGCATCAGTATTTGTGGCGCACACTGGAGGCTTTTGGTTTCAGCTCTGGTCTCATAGCCAAGATCCAGGTCTTGTACAGGGACATTGAGAGTGTACTGAAGATTAACGGTGGTTTAAGTGCTCCATTTAAAGTGCAAAGGGGTGTCAGGCAGGGATGCTCTCTGTCTGGGATGTTGTACTCTCTGGCCATTGAGCCTTTTTTGCACAAGTTACGGTCTAGTTTGTCTGGGTTCTCCTTTCCTGAATGTAAAAATTGTTTTAAATTATCTGCATATGCTGACGATATTATTGTACTAATAAAAAATGAAAATGATATTAATGTTTTGAACAAGACTGTGGTCAACTTTAGCAAGCTCTCTGCTGCTAAAGTAAACTGGCAAAAGAGCGAAGCCCTAGCCATAGGTGAGGGAAGGATTTCTACTTTGTGTTTGCCTGGAGGCCTCATGTGGAAGAGAGGAGGACTCAAGTATCTGGGGGTTCATCTTGGAGATGAGTCTTTTTCCTCAAAAAACTGGGACAATGTTTTGGAAAAAGTTGAGGGCCGACTAAAGAAATGGCAATGGCTTCTACCAAAAATGTCTTTTAAAGGTCGGATCCTCATAATAAATAATCTTGTTTCATCTATGTTGTGGCATCGGCTGGCGTGTATGGACCCTCCAGTCAACTTGCTGGCCAGAGTGCAGGCTGTCATGGTGGACTTTTTCTGGGACCGTCTGCACTGGGTCCCACAGAGCCTTTTGTTCCTGCCCAAGGAGGAGGGGGGGCACGGGCTGGTCCACCTGGCGAGCAGGGGGGCTGCTTTTAGACTGCAGTTTATTAAGAGACTCCTGACTGGACCTGCTGATCTAGTCTGGAGACCCGTAGCTCGTGCCATACTGGAGCGGTGTGGTGGGCTGGGTCTGGCTGAATCATTGTTTTTAATGGACTTTAATGGACAAAAGTTGAACAATCTCCCAGTGTTTTATAAAGGACTGTTTAAAATCTGGGAGATGTTCCGCAAGGAGAGACTGAGCAGTGACTCTTTGTTCTGGCTCCTCAGAGAGCCTGTGGTTCATGGGACCCGGCTCCGGTGCGTAGCAGGTCCAACTCTGCTTCAGAGACTATGTGAAGCTAAAATCTTCACACTGGGACATGTGGTGGAGGTGTGTGGCCCTCACCTGGACAATGCTGCAGGCCTGGCATCCCGCCTGGGGGTCAGGTCAGTCAGGGTGGCCAGCCTCCTGCTGAGGGACTGGAAGCAGCAGCTGGATCACTCTGAGCGCTTACTGACTACTGATTACTGTAACGGACTGATTCAGCCTAATGTAAACGACCCCTTTCCTGAGGTAAAAATTGTACCTGTTTTGAAATGTGATGGTGTTTTGCTAAAACTGAACAATGTCACTGATTACAAGTTGAGTGCAATGGTAGGTAAGAGAATGTATTATTTGTTGGTAAAAATTCTGAATCAGAACAAACTGAAAGATCGGGTGGATACCCCCTGGAGGGCCCACCTGGGCCTGGTGGAGGCCCAGAGGCCTGAGTGGCGAGCACTATATAAACCACCGTTAACTAAGAGGGCGGCTGATCTGCAGTGGAGGATCCTCCATGCTGCTGTGGCTGTAAATGCATTTGTATCTGTGATCAATCCAGCTGTTGTTGATACCTGTCCTTTCTGTCCGCAGAGAGAGACAGTCTTTCATTGTTTTCTTGAGTGTGGTCGGCTCTGTTTATTGTTTCAGTGGTTGACTTGTGTTTTTGCTTTGTTTGACGAATCTTTCACCAGTCACATGTACATTCTCGGGTATAAGTATAACAAAAAGAGCAAAAGTAAATGTCAGTTTTTCAATTTTCTGTTCGGTCAGGCAAAGATGGCGACTTATCTGAGCAGGAAAAACAAGTTAGAAAACCTGGTTGATTTTGATGTGTTGGAAATATATAAACGTATGTTAAAGGCACGTTTAAAAATGGACTTCAATTTTTTTGCTTTAACAAATAACTTGGAGGAGTTTAGGAAAACGTGGTGCTTGAAAAAAGGTTTCTGTTATGTAAAAGATAATGAATTGGTCTTTGGTCAAATGTTGACCTGAATATGCTTTAATTTATTTTATTTTATTTTTGTTCCGGTTTTTCTTTGTGTTGTCTTTTTGAACAATTGTGTATAAATAAATAGTGTTTTAAAAATCAAAAATCTCTCTCTCTCTCCCTCTCTCTTGCTCTCTCTCTCTCTCTCTTTCTCTCTCTGATAGAGAGATCACAGCGAGGCTGGGGAGAAACAGATGAAGGAAAGGAGGAATATAGTAGTTATAGAGAGGGATAAAGGAGTGTTTGGCCATTTTCCCGTCTCTTGCTGCCCCCCCCCCCCCCTCTGTCTCTCCTTATATATACAGATAGATAGACAAATAGATAGATAGATATACAGATATACAGATAGATAGACAGATAGATAGATAGATAGATAGAAAATCCTCTGGATGGCCCGTCTGAGCGTCACACTCTGCGGCTGCTTGGTGTCTGTGTGTGTGTGTGTGTGTGTGTGTGTGTGTGTGTGTGTGTGTGTTTGTCCTGGACAGTGTTTTGTGTGTTTTGTATTTTGCCAAAGTGTAAATAAAGTCAGCTGCTGATGAACATGGAAGACATGAAGCTCCATCTGTTCATCCATGATCCAGCACACATCTACACCTGAGATACCTGAGCTCCGCCCCTCCGC
>NC_043990.1:590209-595209 GCF_902150065.1 Myripristis murdjan
ACTGTCCCAGAGGCAGCCTGCAGGTCCACACACACACACACACACACACACACACACACACACACACACACACACACACACACACACACACAGAGTACTGTCCCAGAGGCAGCCTGCAGGTCCACACACACACACACACACACACACACACACACACACACACACACACAGAGTACTGTCCCAGAGGCAGCCTGCAGGTCCACACACACACACACACACACACACACACACACACACACACACACAGAGTACTGTCCCAGAGGCAGCCTGCAGGTCCACACACACACACACACACACACACACACACACACACACACACAGAGTACTGTCCCAGAGGCAGCCTGCAGGTCCACACACACACACACACACACACACACACACACACACACACACACACACACACACAGAGTACTGTCCCAGAGGCAGCCTGCAGGTCCACACACACACACACACACACACACACACACACACACACACACACACAGAGTACTGTCCCAGAGGCAGCCTGCAGGTACACACACACACACACACACACACACACACACACACACACACACACACACACACATGCATGGAGCTCTGTCCTGGTTGGAGGATTTTCATGATGATTAACTGCAGGTGTGTGTGTGTGTGTGTTTGTGTGTGTGTGTGTGTGTGTGTGCTGCAGGACCTGATGGAGAGTGACAGCATCACTCTAGACTGGATGTTCAGATACTCCCTCATCAACGACATCGTCAAGGTAACGCCGTCGTCAAGGTAACGCCGTCGTCAAGGTAACGCCGTCGTCACGGTAACGCTGGGTGAGGGGTGGTGGTGGTGGGCGGAGCTACAGGGGAGCGGTGCAGTTCGGTCGCAGCCTTGTTTCTGTTTCTGTTTCTCTCTCTTGGCTCTCTCCAGCCGCTGAGGAGGAACCGGGTCACGGCGGCGACGCTGCAGAAGAAACGTTTTTAATGTTTCTGTCGCTCGCAAAAGACTTCTTCTTCTCTTCTTCTTCTCCTCTTCTTCTCTTCTTCTGAATTAAAATGATCTCCTCTCCCTCTGCACGGTGCCCCCCTCACCCATTTGATTATCGTAGTTGTTGTTGTTGTTGTTTACTGTTTCCTGTTGTTGTTTCCCCTGCAGGGCATGGCCTTCCTGCACAACAGCGTCATCGTCTCCCACGGCAACCTGAAGTCATCCAACTGCGTGGTGGACAGCCGCTTCGTCCTCAAGATCACCGACTACGGCCTGGAGAGCCTCCGCAAGAGCCACAGCCCCGAGGACACACACGCCTACTACGCACGTAGGACACACACACACACACACACCTATGCACATGCACACACACACACATACACTCACACACAGCCTTTGTTTACATTATGATTTATGAGAGATTCAGGACGGATCCACCTGAGCCTCCTCACTGTGGGCTTTCCTGTGTTTCCATTCAATAATCTGAGAAAAACACAGATATTCTCTGAGATTAAAGTGGTAAATTTATGAGAAAAAACACACAAATTTATGAGGAAAAAAAGCTAAAAATACAAATTCGGCATTATCAACGGACAAATTTATGAGAATAATGCTTTTCTTTTCTTTTCTTTTGAACCACGTGGCTTCACTTTGCTGAATCTGGTTCTTCGTTCTTGGTTCCTTTACCAAAAAAAAAAAAAAAAAAAAAAAAAAAAAAATAGTAAAAGAAGCCTTTTTTAAGAGTCTTTCTTGTAAATTTGTGACTTTACAATAAGAAGAATTTTCCAGCTTTTTCTCATAAATTTGTGAGTTTTTTTCTCATAAATTTACCACTTTAATCTCATAGAATATCATTTTTTTAATCATAAATTCATGAATTTATGATAACCTTGAATTAATATTTTACCTTATTTATTCATTTATTTATTTGGGTCTTTATTTAGACATTTATTTTTTCATGTATTGATGTTTTACCTCACTGCTGCACCATGAATGCACCATTCAATCAAAGCGGTGTGTTTATGGACCTGCCTGGGAACATGTATGGACCCTTTTGGCTCTAAAAAAAAAAAAAAAAAAGGTTGTTATGGTTACCCTGGGGTCCAGCCCTGGAGGGGGACGAGTGTCGAGTGAAAAGCACTTCCTGTTGTTTTCTGGAGGAAGGAGCCAAATGTTCTGCCTGAGTTTGTGCCGTGTCGTGTTTGAACACCTCAGATGACATCATGTTGAAGCTGTAATGATCATCAGGTAACTCAGGTGTGTTTCTGCAGGTAAGCTGTGGACGGCCCCCGAGCTGCTGCGGGCCGGCTGCCCCCCCTCCTGCGGCACCCAGAGGGGGGACGTCTACAGCTTCGGCATCATCCTGCAGGAGCTCGCCCTGCTGAGGGGCGTCTTCTACCTCGACACACACACACTCCCACCCAAAGGTCAGTGTGTGTGTGTGTGTGTGTGTGTGTGTGTGTACTGTCAGCAGGGCATCTCTCTCTGCCTTATTTACATTGCTGTGTGACAGCTTTGGGGCTCTGATACCATGCTTCTGTCATCACACACACTCTGTTGCTCTGTGCTCACAGCGCCCCCCAGTGGACACAGACTGTTTGAAGCTTTTTCCTCATTAAAAAACATACAAAATCTAACACAACACAATCCAACATGCAAATAAATAAATATGTACATAGTGTGACTATGCAGACGCTCCACCTCCAATAACCTGTGTCCACCTGCAGGGGGTGCTGCAGAGGCCGAGCAGAGTGTCGGCTCTGTAGATGATAATCCTGCTCCTCCTGCAGGGGGCGCTGCAGAGGCTGAGCAGAGTGGAACATTTAGGAAGCAGATGATTGGTTCTCCTGTGGTTCTGCAGCCAGTCAGCAGCACAGAGCCTCAATGCGAGTGCAAATCTGCTCAAACTCACAGCATTTTACAGCCATGGATTATAATTTCAGTTTATAATCCTGTCTGCAGCAGAAATATGGACACGCCCAGGAAACTCATAAAGACTGAACAAATTAATAACGATTAATAGGATAATTAATAACTGATAACAAACAAGAACAGAGCCGCACATCTCCGTGGAAAATCTGAAAGGTACTGTCCGTGGTGCTGAATCAGCCTCAGCAGGTACTGTCCGTGGTGCTGAATCTGCCTCAGCAGGTACTGTCCGTGGTGCTGAATCTGCCTCAGCAGGTACTGTCCGTGGTGCTGAATCTGCTGAGGCATTTCATTCTCTTTATTATAGAAACTGAAGCTCCATAAAATTCACGGAGGATCTTGTTCAGCTCTTCTTTCCTTACAGGTGAGAAATCAGCTGTTTGCCCGGTGTTTGTCAGGTAGTCTTGTAGACATTTGACGGCCCAAGACGTTGACCGGGCCGTACCGGCTTCATTTCCTGACCTCTCCAGCTGATCCAGCTCTTCACTCGTCACTCTCGCGTATCTCTCCTTTTTCTCTTTTCCTCGTTCAGCCATTCATCCAAACTTAGGTCGCCAAAGAAATCAAAATTGACAACAACACGGTCCATTATGCAGGCGAACAAAGCTGACAGCGGCTTTTGATGCGGGTTTCGGTGAAACGTTTAGTGTTGCCATGGAAACCACACAGACTCGGACAATAAGATATAGGCGGAGGAATATTTTCAGTGATTGATTCAGTATTTTTTCATTTGAGCAAGGCTAGCCGCGCTGTCATGCTCATTTGAGCACATTCTAAACGTCTGATCAGTCAGATTGCTCAGTCGGATCTACGTGTTGTATAATTTTAAAAAATCTCAAGTACCCCCTGGAGTTCCTCCAAGTACCCCCAGGGGTACGCATACCCCCATTTGAGAAGAGCATTTAGCCCCACTGACCCACACATATTCTGCTCTGTTTAGCTCAGTGCTGCCCCCGCTGGACACAACACTGACCTGCAGGCTGTTTAGCTCAGTGCTGCCCCCGCTGGACACAACACTGACCTGCAGGCTGTTTAGCTCAGTGCTGCCCCCGCTGGACACAACACTGACCTGCAGGCTGTTTAGCTCAGTGCTGCCCCCGCTGGACACAACACTGACCTGCAGGCTGTCTCACAGCAGACAGATTTACATCTGCAGGATTTGAAATAACTGTCTCCTCCCCTGTCTTCCTTCCCCTACACACACACACACACACACACACACACATACACACACACACACAGAGATCGTGGAGACGGTGACACGTGGGCTCCGCCCCCCCCTTCGCCCCGCCCTCTGCTCCTTCAGCCACAGCGAGGAGCTCGGCCTGCTGATGCAGCGCTGCTGGAGTGAGGAGCCGAGCGAGCGGCCCGACTTCCACACCATCAAACTGCTGCTGAGGAAACAGCACAGGTACGAGAGACAGACAGGTGCTGCTGAGGAAACAGCACAGGTACGAGAGACAGACAGGTGCTGCTGAGGAAACAGCACAGGTACTGAGAGACAGACAGGTGCTGCTGAGAGACAGACAGGTGCTTAGAGACAGACAGTTACCAAGAAACAGACAGGTGCTGACAAACAGACTGGCATTGAAAAACAGACAGGTGCCGAGAGACAGACAGGTAGAGAGTGTGGTACTGGGACACAGACAGGCTGAGAGACAGACAGGTAGGTTTGCGGTGTTTGCAGTGTCTCAGATTTATAAACTTCAAAGTCTTTCTTCACTACTCCACCTGTCTGTCTGTCTCTCCCTCCACCTGTCTGTCTGTCTCTCCCTCCACCTGTCTGTCTGTCTCTCCCTCCACCTGTCTGTCTGTCTCTCCCTCCACCTGTCTGTCTGTCAGGGGGTACGGCTCCAACATCCTGGACAACCTGCTGTCCCGGATGGAGCAGTACGCCAACAACCTGGAGGAGCTGGTGGAGGAGCGAACGCAGGCGTACCACGAGGAGAAACGCAAGGCCGAGAACCTGCTCTACCAGATCCTGCCCCAGTGAGTACTGCAGTACTCTGTAGTACTACTGCACTGCCCTGTAGGACTACTGCACTGCCCTGTAGGACTACTGCAGTACCCTGTAGGACTACTGCACTGCCCTGTAAGACTACTGCACTGCCCTGTAG
>NC_043990.1:600209-612709 GCF_902150065.1 Myripristis murdjan
TTCTAATGTGTTTCTGTGTTTCTGTGTCTCTGTGTCTCTGTGTCTCTGTGTCTCTGTGTTTCTGTGTCTCTGTGTCTCTGTGTTTGTGTGTCTCTGTGTCTCTGTGTTTGTGTGTCTCTGTGTCTCTGTGTCTCTGTGTCTCTGTGTCTCTGTGTTTCTGTGTCTCTGTGTCTCTGTGTCTCTGTGTCTCTGTGTTTCTAATGTGTTTCTGTGTCTCTGTGTCTCTGTGTCTCTGTGTCTCTGTGTCTCTGTGTTTCTAATGTGTTTCTGTGTCTCTGTGTCTCTGTGTCTCTGTGTTTCTGTGTTTCTGTGTCTCTGTGTCTCTGTGTCTCTGTGTCTCTGTGTCTCTGTGTCTCTGTGTCTCTGTGTTTCTGTGTCTCTGTGTCTCTGTGTCTCTGTGTCTCTGTGTCTCTGTGTTTCTGTGTCTCTGTGTCTCTGTGTCTCTGTGTCTCTGTGTTTCTGTGTCTCTGTGTCTCTGTGTCTCTGTGTCTCTGTGTTTCTGTGTTTCTGTGTCTCTGTGTCTCTGTGTCTCTGTGTCTCTGTGTCTCTGTGTCTCTGTGTCTCTGTGTTTCTGTGTCTCTGTGTCTCTGTGTTTCTGTGTTTCTGTGTCTCTGTGTCTCTGTGTCTGTGTCTCTGTGTCTGTGTCTCTGTGTCTCTGTGTCTCTGTGTCTGTGTCTCTGTGTCTGTGTCTCTGTGTCTCTGTGTCTCTGTGTCTGTGTCTCTGTGTCTCTGTGTCTGTGTCTCTGTGTCTGTGTGTCTCTGTGTCTCTGTGTCTCTGTGTTTCTGTGTCTCTGTGTCTCTGTGTTTCTGTGTCTCTGTGTTTCTGTGTCTCTGTGTCTCTGTGTCTCTGTGTCTTTGTGTCTCTGTGTCTGTGTCTCTGTGTCTCTGTGTCTCTGTGCTGACTCTGGCTCCCCCTGCAGGTGGTGACTTTGCTGAACGACCTCTACACCTGTTTCGACGCCATCATCGACAACTTTGATGTTTATAAGGTAAAAACTCTTTCACAATAAAGCGTCGGCCTTCCTCTTCAGCTCTTCAGCTCGCAGCGACGCCAAGACTCTGTTTAGTTTTATTCTGTTTTTTTTCTCTTGCTCCTCTTCCTCCTCCTCCTCCTCCTCCTCTTCCTCCTCCTCCTCCTCTTCCTCCTCACTTTGTCTTGTATCTTTTGACCACATTGAAAATCACACACACAGACACACACACACACACACACACAGACACGGCTGCGGAGCCCCGCCCCCTGCAGGTCAGTGACTCTGTGTCGCCCCCAGGTGGAGACGATCGGCGACGCCTACATGGTGGTGTCGGGGCTGCCGGTGCGGAACGGGAAGCTGCACGGCGGCGAGGTCGCCCGCATGGCGCTCGCCTTGCTCGACGCCGTCAAGAGCTTCAGGATCCGCCACCGAGCCGACCAGCAGCTCCGCCTGCGCATCGGCATCCACAGCGGTGTGTGTGTGTGTGTGTGTGTGTGTGTGTGTGTGTGTGCGTGTGTGCGTGTGTGTGTGTTAAATTAATTAAAATAATCATTGTGCAGCTGAAGTCATTCTAAAAGTGATCTCGTACAGGTTTGCTCACTAATCAGCTGCGTCGTTGTTAATAAAGTTATTGAATAAAGTTCATTTTTTAACAAAGTAAAACTAAAATAAAGAACGCTTCAGTTTTACAGGAGGATCAGATTCAGTTTGAGTTTTTTCACAACTACCTTTATTTTCAGATTGTGTTTTATGATACTTCATGATATTTTTTGTCTTAGTTTTAAAATGTTAACCTTGACAGTAAGGATAGACAGACAGACAGACAGACAGATGGAGAGACAGACAGGAGAGACAGACAGACAGACAGACAGATGGAGAGACAGACAGACAGACAGACAGATGGAGAGACAGACAGACAGACAGACAGATGGAGAGACAGACAGACAGACAGATGGAGAGACAGACAGACAGACAGACTATATGTATCATGAAATATATCTGCAACATATCTATAAACTAGAATATATATATATAGACTAGATTTTTACTCACAATGTGTCATTTTGTGTGTGTGTGTGTGTGTGTGTGTGTGTGTGTGTGTGTGTGCGTGCAGGTCCTGTGTGTGCAGGTGTGGTCGGCCTGAAGATGCCCAGGTACTGTTTGTTTGGAGACACAGTCAACACCGCCTCCCGCATGGAGTCTAATGGAGAGGGTAATACACACACACACACACACACACACACACACACACACAGTTCATTGGGGTGGTATTTGGATGAGGAGTGTGGATTTTTTTAGTGGACGGGGACTTTTAATGTGAAAGGATCCAGTGTGACCTGCCTCCCCTCTCATGACGGCTCAAAGAACACACACTGTCGAAAAAGAGGGGGTGGGGGTGAATGCTGCAGGGGCTCAGTCTGTGGAATATAGGGAACAAATGAACTCAGGTGCTCTTCGAGGGAAAAAAAGGCAAGCAAGGTATAAAAGAAAACTGACTGTCATGCTGTAGAGTATGCTGCAGTCACGGAGGGAGATCCCGAGGCACTCTGGAGTGTGAAAATGTAAAATCCTTTATTCAGAAGGGAGACCCAACGCGTTTCGATGAGTTACATCTTCATCAGGGGTGTAAGAGTATAATGTGCACAGGTGTGTATTTAAAAGGTAGTCACATGGTCACATGGGTGGACGTAGGGGTGGTCACAAGACCACGTTATAGGGGCTGCAACCAATAGTGTATACACATGAAATAAAAGTAAGATAAAAACAAATAACATACCTGAGCAAAATGCTAGAAAACCCAATACGAGCCACAATATTAAAAAACAGCAAGGCACATGAAAGGCACATGAAATGGCTAAGAAAGGTTGGCCAACCTGGGATGACTATCAATGATACATAAACAAGAAAAAACAGAAGAAACCTTGATGACCTTAGGGTTACACCGCCCCCTAGTGGTTCCAGAAAGGAATCACTAGGTCTGCCCACCGGAGGAGGACAACAGGACACACCACAAAAAAGAGAAGAGCAACAGGTGAGTCCAAATATGAGTTCATATGGTAAGTATCATAATAGGGACTGCTGGTGTGGAAAAAGTCCATGAAAAGCAAGGTCTTAAAAAAGGGGCCCAGGTGTTAGGCCGAGGACTGGGAGTGAGGACTCATGTTGAAAAGGGTCCTAAGAGCGCTCATGCGGGGCACTGGAATGGCCTGGGTGGGACCTGTTGACTTCAGGGCAAATGGAAATTTCCAGGATGTGTGAATGTGAGTGAATGTGAGTGTATGTGCAAGTGTGTGTGTGTGTGTGTGTGTGCGTGTATGTGTGTGTGTGTGTGTGTGTGTGTGTGTGTGTGTGTGGGTGGGGGGGTAGAGGAAGGGGGTGAAGTCTATGTCCTCGTTAAGGCCTGGAGGGGAAGTGGCCTTGAGTGTACTGATCCAAAAGGTCTCCCTTTGGAGCAGACGTTTGAGTCTGTCGCCCCCTCTGTGGTTTCTGGGGATGACTTCAAGCACCATGATCCTCAAATTGTCAATTTTTGTGTGTCCCGCTGACCTGTAGTGTTCCGCCATGGGGTAGTTTGGGTTCTGTGTTCTGATGGCATATTTATGTTCTGCAAGCCGATCCTTCAGCCTCCGTTTGGTATGACCAATGTAAAAAGCCCCGCATTCACATTCCAATCTGTAGACAACATAAGTTGTGTTGCAGTTAGCAAAATGTCTGCAATGAAAGGTTTTGCCAGTGGACACATCAGGAAAGGTGTTAGTTTTAAGAACGTTATTGCAATGATTGCATGAACCACATCTGAATGTGCCCGTGGGCTTGGAGAGCCAGGTGGTGGGTTTAGAAGGCAGTAGGTAACTACTCACCAGGCTGTCCTGGAGTGTGGGTGCTCTCCGGTAGGAGAAGGATGGGGAATCAGGCAAGGCGGTGGCGAGGGCCGGATCGCTCATCAAAATGCCCCAATTCTTTCTGATGATGTGTGTGATGTCGGATGCCAGTGTACTGTATTGTGTAGTGAAAAAAATTTTGGGTGGGGGTTCTTGGCGAGATTTTTTGGTAAGGAGGGACTTTCCTCAGCAGACCTAGCTCTGGTGACCGCCTGGTTTAAAACTTTGTTTTTGTAACCTCTCAGTTCAAATCTTGCTTTTCATGGACTTTTTCCACACCAGCAGTCCCTATTATGATACTTACCATATGAACTCATATTTGGACTCACCTGTTGCTCTTCTCTTTTTTGTGGTGTGTCCTGTTGTCCTCCTCCGGTGGGCAGACCTAGGGATTCCTTTCTGGAACCACTAGGGGGCGGTGTAACCCTAAGGTCATCAAGGTTTCTTCTGTTTTTTCTTGTTTATGTATCGTTGATAGTCATCCCAGGTTGGCCAACCTTTCTTAGCCATTTCATGTGCCTTTCATGTGCCTTGCTGTTTTTTAATATTGTGGCTCGTATTGGGTTTTCTAGCATTTTGCTCAGGTATGTCATTTGTTTTTATCTTACTTTTATTTCATGTGTATACACTATTGGTTGCAGCCCCTATAACGTGGTCTTGTGACCACCCCTACGTCCACCCATGTGACCATGTGACTACCTTTTAAATACACACCTGTGCACATTATACTCTTACACCCCTGATGAAGATGTAACTCATTGAAACGCGTTGGGTCTCCCTTCTGAATAAAGGATTTTACATTTTCACACTCAAGAGTGCCTCGGGATCTCCCTCCATGACTGCAGCAAACTTTACAGCATGACAGTCAGTTTTCTTTTATACCTAACACACACTGTCACTTTAAAACATGTGGTGGGATAACTGTGTGACTGCAGCTGTGTGTGTGTGTGTGTGTGTGTGTGTGTGCGGGCTGCAGCTCTGAAGATCCACGTGTCGGAGGCGACCCGGCAGGTCCTGCAGGACTTCAACTGCTTCCAGCTGGAGCTGCGAGGAGAGATCGAGGTGAAGGGGAAGGGACGCATGAGGACCTACTGGCTGCTGGGGGAGAGCAGCGCCCACTGAGCGGAACCTGCCGGAACCCACCGGAACCCACCGGAACCCACCGGAACCCGAGAGGAAGCACGAGGCGGTGCGGAGGGAGGAGGCGGAGGCAGGGAGGACGGAGAGTCAGACGAGTAGAAAACAAACTTGTGAAGAAGAAGTTTTTTCTGTGTTTGCGTGCCTGATGTGTGTGAGAGATCTCTGCCAGCTGAACTACACTACCCATGATGCACTGCAGCCAGCGGCAGCATCGCAGCAGCACAAGGACGTTCATTTTGTGTCTGTCATGATCACATGATCGACTTTTCCCACCTGAAGACAAACAGAGCAGAACATCAGGGGTCAGGGGTCAGAGGTCAGAGGTCACAGGTCACAGGTCACAGGTCAGAGGTCAGAGGTCGCGCAGCAGACAGACAAGCTGCTGGTGTGAAAGAACCGTCCTCCTCTCTGATTGGATGTTTAACTTCCTGTTGGCTCCTTGCAGGCCTGATGTGTGAAAAGCTGAGAAACACTGAAGAAGAAACAAAGATCCTCCCGTGTCAGACAGAGCGCCGCTCGCGTCCACAGAAATCAATCTGAATTTCAGAGATCAAAGTCATATTGACCAGAAAAATCTGACAAATTAAATAAATAAATTCACGAGTTTTTTTCCTGGAAATTTGTGACTTTAGAATCTCAGTATTTTCATGTTTTTTCTCATAAATTTGTGAGTTTGCTCTGAAAAATGCATCGCTGCTTTCATGCCACATTCACTTGCCCTCGGACAGACGAGTTTCAGCTCACACTGGGCTGGCAGCTGCCGGCCCGGCCCCCCCAGTGGATCCGCCCCTGCCCTCCACCTCAGTAAAAGTCTGACTTAATGCTGCATTCACTGCTCATCTGATTCACTGTAAAAATGACCTGCTGACATGAACATGTGCCCTCTAGTGGTGATGACAGGGTAGGACACGTGGGGGGTTCAGAGACGTGCTGCTCATGAAAAACAGATCATGATCACAGGAACTTGGACATTAAAGGCATCAGCGCCGCGTCCTCTGACGTGAACGAGGCGCTCCTGTTCGCACTCGAGCAACAGCTGCTTTTTTAACCACGTTACCTCTTCCATGTTTTAGCGGCGAGGCGACGCCCCGCCCCGCCGCTCTGCTGCGGAGCGCCGAGGTTTCACCGCGTGACCCTGAACGCAGCGCTGCGTGTCCTGGCCGTCGTCTGCGTTTGTAATATTTTGTCATTTTTGACAATTCAGGCGTTCTTGCTCGCACTTTGACGCTACAGATACCTCAGATACCACACACACACACACACACACACACACACACACACACACACACACACACATACAGCGACATGATGTTTGTTTTACCAGCGAACTGAACCACCGAAGAAGAATGACGCCAACTGTCCGCTTCAGTTCCTGCAGAGGATCTGCAGACGCACGGCGGCGTCTCAGAGCCACTGCAGGAAAAAAAACACTTTCAGAAATTCAGAGTTTAAAGTCGTAAATTTATGAGAAAAAAATCTTGAAAATTCTGACGTTATAAAGTCACAAACTGAGGAAAACAACAGAAGCCGCCTCCTCGTCAGCCTCTGAAGACACGTCGCTCTTCTTCCTGATGAATCTGTTCACTTTAATCTGAGATTCTCCTCACCAATCTGTGAGCTGATCATCTCAGACCTCTGGAGCCTTAGAGCCGGCAGCTCACCTGGTGGAGCGTCCCACCTGTTCAGGCCGACCTCAACCTGTCTCTCTCTCTCTGCCCTGCCTGTCCTGTCTCTCTCTCTGCCCTGCCTGTCCTGTCTCTCTCTCTGCCCTGCCTGTCCTGTCTCTCTCTCTCTCTCTCTCTGCCCTGCCTGTCCTGTCTCTCTCTCTCTGCCCTGCCTGTCCTGTCTCTCTCTCTCTCTCTGCCCTGCCTGTCCTGTCTCTCTCTCTCATAGGTTTATAGCTTTATTCTTGTAAATTCGGTGTTTTTTCTCAGAATATGGCCCCGGCTGTATGATATTTTTTTCCTGCAGTGGCCGTGACACGCCGTCGTTACAGAAACATTTTGCCTTCACTTGAGAATAAAGAAAGGCCTGATGGGAAATAAAGAAAGGCCTGATGGGAAATAAAGAAAGGCCTGATGGGAAATAAAGAAAGGCCTGATGGGAAACATAATCATGTTCATTTTCTGGTTAATTCAGAAACACGGCAGTTTCTCCTGTCAGGTGAGGCAGCGTGGAGGGAGGCTGTGAGGTAACCCTGATCAGCCACAGGCCTGCTGTCTGCCTGTCTGTCTGTCTTTCTGTCTGTCTGTCTGACTATCTGTCTGTCTGTCTGTCTGTCTGCCTGTCTGTCTGTCTGCCTGTCTGTCTGCCTGCCTGTCTGTCTGTCTGTCTGTCTGTCTGTCTGTCTGCCTGCCTGTCTGTCTGTCTGTCTGCCTGTCTGTCTGTCTGTCTGTCTGTCTGTCTGTCTGCCTGTCTGTCTGTCTGCCTGCTTGTCTGTCTGCCTGTCTGTCTGTTTGGGTTGATCAGGTTTTCCAGTCTGTCAGCGGCTCTCAGGTCAAACTGGATGCCAGATTAAACTCTGCACCGGCTGCGCTCGTGTGCGCCGCCCTGTGGCCATGCAAGGAATCACAGGAAAACATACAGCCAGAATCCTAGCTAGCGAGCAGGTTGATGCTAACAAGCAGGTTGATGCTAACGAGCAGGCTGATGCTAGCGAGCAGGTTGATGCTAACGAGCAGGCTGATGCTAACGAGCAGGCTGATGCTAACGAGCAGGTTGATGCTAACGAGCAGGCTGATGCTAACGAGCAGGTTGATGCTAACAAGCAGGTTGATGCTAACGAGCAGGTTGATGCTAACGAGCACAGTGATTATACTTTTTACTTTTAGTATGTACTGCAGCTGCCCTTACAAAGTATGCAGTGTAGTATGCAGTATGCATGCGTATGCATACTATCGGGACACACTGCATCCGTCCTCCCTGACCTCCGACCCTCTCGCTCCCTCTCGCTCTCGTATGTCATGTACTGGGACATACTCATTCTTTTTTTTTTTTTTTTTTTGCATACTAAATAGTATGGTAGTATGGGTACTGGAATGCAGGGCCAGTGAAATGGACTCTTACTTTGTAGATTTGATGTACTTCCTGTTGAAAGAGGAAGTGTGTACGGGACAGACCGAACCCCAAACCCAACAGGATCTCAGTTTGGGAGAGAAACAGGCTTTTAATTTGAAGGGACAGGTGGGTGAGACAGGATGTTGACAGATCTGTGAAGTTTTTATTGGTTGGAAATTTAATTTCCAGCTGCTGGTGCAGGATGATGATGTCACTGTTTGACAGGAAGTGGAGGTCATTTAACGTCGTTTCATGGACACACACACGCACACACACACACACACACTCTGCTGCCCTGCTCAGCGGCACCTCAGCAGGATGAAGACCTGATGTGGGGATTTAAACCAGCAGCTCTGCCTCGGTGTTCTGTGATGTTCCTCAAGGACGTTCTCACCTGTGTTCTGTTGTGTTCTGCTTTATTTTGTAGGCTGACGCATTGTTGTTGTTGTTGTTGTTGTTGTTGTTGTTGTTGTTGTTGTTGTTGTTGTTGGGGGGGGGGGTATTTTCCTGTGTGTGTTTCTGTTTTCTCAGTGTTGTTTATTATAAATGCAGCAGAAATAAAAAGCTGAGTGGACTCTTATTGTGTGAAACCTCAGATCTGCTGCTATTATAGTTATTATTAGCATTATCATTGTAACAACAACAATAATAAACTATTTATCATGACAACCATTATTATTATTGTTGTTGTTGTTGTTAATTATTAGCATTACTATTGCAACAACAAGAAACAATAATACATTTATTATTACAAAAATTAAGAATGTTATTATTGTTGTTATTGTTGACATTATTATTATTTACATTATTATTGGTGTTTGATGATTGTGATGATGGTAAACACTTTCTCACTTTATTTATCGGCTCTCAGAGCAGAGGGGA
Organism: Myripristis murdjan; assembly: GCF_902150065.1. Lineage (NCBI taxonomy): Eukaryota > Metazoa > Chordata > Actinopteri > Holocentriformes > Holocentridae > Myripristis > Myripristis murdjan. Next base: position 609,145 of record NC_043990.1, read on the forward strand.
GCGGCAGCAGATCAATAACACACCAAGTTCACAGCTAATTATGATAATAATATTACTGCCACTAATGTAACAACAACTGCTACCACTGAATGTGTGATGATGATGATGATTGTTATTAGTAACATCATTATGACTTTTATCTGTTTGTTTATTTATTGTAGTATTATTATGGATTAGGACAAATAATAAAGCAGTCATAGAGTCTGACTGCTTCTGAATGTTACGGTGATAATAATGATAATAATTATGATGATAATAATGATGATGTTTCCCTCCTGTGGTAAAACTAAAGCTGCATCCTGTTGTAAAGGGTTGTTGTGATCTTTGCTGCTTCCTGTTAGTTTGCGGGTGTTTGCAGAGAGTGTCAGAGCTGCTCCAACCCACTCACACATTAAGAGTGTATGTTTTTATTTATTGCATTCAGATTGTTTATTTATGAACACTTTTTTATGAGTTTATGAGTAAACAGCGTTTCCATACATGTGGGCTTCGGTGCTACATGGCCGGGGATTGGCTGGGTCTGGGGCTCAGACTTTCTGTCTTTTCATTGGTTGCTTTACACGTCACTCAAAGCTCTAAGGAAAGTGATTGGTCGTAGGGCCCGCGATAGTCCCGCCCCCCCGGTCCACTTCCGGCAGGCCCTCGCTGCTCGGAGTTCCGTGGCCGTTAGCTGAGGCGGAGAGACGCTGCCGAGGGAAGAAGTTTAAAAACACACATTGTGCGCCGGAGCCCTGGCAGAGAGAGAGTCCGACACCGGCAGCTGCTCCAGCCGCTCCGGCACGACGGGAGACGCGTTCATAAGCCCCGGTAATCCCCACAGTCCCGGCCGCTCAGAGCTCCGCGGGGCCCGGCGAGGCGAGGCGGGAGGAGATGGAGCCTTCACCGGCGAAGGCGAAGCCGCAGGGCCGGCTGCTGGTGTCCACCCCGCTGGACGCTAAGGACGAGCTGGAGGAGGTACGGCCGCCCCGCCAGCCCGCTCCCGCACACACTGACCCCGCACACAGTGACCCGCACACAGTGACCCGCACCGGGCCGGCTCTCATGCTAACGCGGCGCTCAGCCTGCAACCACAACAAACCAGCGATACAAAGACCCGGAGCCAACATGTCAGCCTGCTAGCCTGCTAGCCTAGCGACAGGCTAGCAGGCTAGCAGAGGCTAGCCCAGCGCTGTGTGTGTGTGTGTGTGTGTAATCTGTGTTCGTGAGATTTACAGTGTGTGTGTGTGTGTGTGTGTGTGTGTGTGTGTGTGTGTGTGTGTGGAGGGGATAGCACAGGGAAAAGCCACACAGCAAGGGAACACTTAGCCTAGCATGCTAATCACACGTAAACATATGGATAAGGCACAAAGCGGTGCGCATGCGCGGTTGGCGTATTTCACATGTCAAAAGAAGAGCACGAGATGCTGTCATTGAGTGTGTGATAAGTTAGAGTCCAGTCTGTTGGTGTGTGTGTGTGTGTGTGTGTGCAGTCAGCTGTGTGTTTCTGTAATGCATCAGTTTGTCTCTGTTAAGTTATAGTACTAGTAGTAGGAAGAGGTAGGTGTGTGTGTGTGTGTGTGTGTGTGTCTAATGAACCAGTCCTGTGTGTGCTCTGCAGCGATTGGAGAGGTGTGTTGGGATCGTCCAGTCGCTGACCAATGGGCTGTCAGAACGGGAGGCCAACGATGCCCTCACTGCTAACGTAAGAAACACACACACACACACACACACACATCAAGTTAATTCATTTTTCATGCTCTCTCTGTGGTCGTGTGAAGCGCCGTGTGACCTGTGTCTGGGAAACGCTGCACACAGGAAGTTCACCACAGGCAGGAGACACACTGGCAGCAGGACGAGCTGTTGTCGTTTCCACCAAAGCACATCTGAAACCGTTAGCTAACGCCGTGCTAATGACGGCCCGCGGCGAAGATGAAGACGAGGAGGAGGAAGTGAGTCAGCGGAGTGGAAACGCTTTGGCGAGCCGGTCGGCGGGCAGAACTCACAGCGGGAGCAGACCAGAGCCTCAGGAAACAGGACGGGCCGAGCCGGCAGCGACCGCGGCATCGATCCCCGCGCTGCAGTGACACGCCAGCCGCCGCCGCCGCCGCCTCACGGCTTCCACCGGCTTCTTAACAGAGACTGAAGCCCAGAGCATCACAGCAGCCTCAGCGCCCAGGAACCCGTCACGTCAGGCTTCAGCTGGTTAGTCAGCTGATATGATGCTCACTAAGTGTGTTGTGAGAATACGGTTCCACCGATATCGACCGCAGGCTCCTTCCTGGACCGAGTAGAAATCTAAGTTGTATTGTGGCGGCCAAGCTTGTGGTTTAAAGCCCTAATGAGGACGGCATCATGATGCAGGTGGTTCTGCGGTGTGACATGTTGTAAGAAAATCAGCTGTGATGGATCCTCCAGGGAGCAGGAAGGTGAAGCACTCCGCCCCAAACACCTGAAGCCTGGAACCGCACAAACAGAACAGGTAGAACCGGCGTGGACTCTCTGCGGGCCTCTGGCTCACAGTATTTCCGGGTGGTTCCTGTTGCCATAGCAACAGCTGCAGCGCTCACTGATGCCACTGCACCGGCAGAAGAGTCTGTTTGAATAACTTTATTGAAACGTCCACGGTGACGTCAGCAGCTGCTGGTGGATCTCACCCTGAGGGAGAACCTGAGGGAGAACCTGAGGGAGAACCTGAGGGAGAACCTGAGGAGAACCTGAGGGAGAACCTGAGGGAGAACCTGAGGGAGAACCTGAGGGAGAACCTGAGGGAGAGCCTGAGGAGAACCTGAGGGAGAAGCTGAGGGAGAACCTGAGGAGAACCTGAGGAGAACCTGAGGGAGAACCTGAGGGAGAACCTGAGGGAGAAGCTGAGGGAGAAGCTGAGGGAGAAGCTGAGGGAGAACCTGAGGGAGAAGCTGAGGGAGAACCTGAGGGAGAACCTGAGGAGAACCTGAGGAGAAGCTGAGGGAGAAGCTGAGGGAGAAGCTGAGGAGAACCTGAGGGAGAGGAGCTGCACTCCCCTCAGCATTATGAACCTCCCTGCTTTACTTTAGAGGCCTTCCCTCACAACATCAGTTGAATGTTTACAACAGTTGCCATGGCAACGTGAACCCCCGGGAAACAGTGTGAGCTGCTGTGAAGGTAACGGACAGCTGTGATGCTGCCGGGTCGCCGGTCCACCGCAGGATCTGCTCGTTTCTCATCATTTTTCCTCTAAACTGAATATGACGTCATCACTCCTTGATTTGAGCAGCTGGACAGAGGAGGGAGCTCACCAGCAGACAAACACAGAGGAGGTTTACTCTGAGATGAAACAGGAACCCAGTAAAATGAAAACAAAGTAAATGCAGACGCTTTATAAAGCGTTCAGCTCTGACGAATAACATGTAACACAGCTCTGTGTGTGTGTGTGTGTGTGTGTGTGTGTGTGTGTGTGTGTCCCAGGTGTGTAAGGGGCAGCAGCAGCATGAGGAGGTGTGTCTGGGTCTGTTCACCCTGGTGCTGACAGAGCCCAGCCAGGCCCAGCGGGTAAGACAGCACACAGCAGCACACGGCACCGCGCCTCTTACAGAGGGTGTGGAAATGA
>NC_043990.1:625209-645209 GCF_902150065.1 Myripristis murdjan
CACACACACACACAGGCTGAGAGACAGACAGGCTGAGAGACAGACAGGCAGGCTGAGAGACAGACAGGCAGCTGGGAGAGCACATCAAGGCCCAGCTGATCAAGAACAACAACCAGCCCCGCAAGAGGCAGAGGTACTCACACACACACAGACAGGCTGAGAGACAGACAGGCTGAGAGACAGACAGACAGGCTGAGAGACAGACAGACAGGCTGAGAGACAGACAGGCAGCTGGGCGAGCACATCAAGGCCCAGCTGATCAAGAACAACAACCAGCCCCGCAAGAGGCAGAGGTACTCACACACACACACACAGACACACAGACAGACAGGCTGAGAGACAGACAGGCTGAGAGACAGACAGACAGGCAGCTGGGCGAGCACATCAAGGCCCAGCTGATCAAGAACAACAACCAGCCCCGCAAGAGGCAGAGGTACTCACACACACACAGACAGGCTGAGAGACAGACAGACAGGCTGAGAGACAGACAGGCAGCTGGGCGAGCACATCAAGGCCCAGCTGATCAAGAACAACAACCAGCCCCGCAAGAGGCAGAGGTACTCACACACACACAGACAGGCTGAGAGACAGACAGGCTGAGAGACAGACAGACAGGCTGAGAGACAGACAGGCAGCTGGGCGAGCACATCAAGGCCCAGCTGATCAAGAACAACAACCAGCCCCGCAAGAGGCAGAGGTACTCACACACACACAGACAGGCTGAGAGACAGACAGACAGGCTGAGAGACAGACAGACAGGCTGAGAGACAGACAGGCAGCTGGGCGAGCACATCAAGGCCCAGCTGATCAAGAACAACAACCAGCCCCGCAAGAGGCAGAGGTACTCACACACACACACACAGACAGGCTGAGAGACAGACAGGCAGGCAGGCTGAGAGACAGACAGGCAGGCAGGCTGAGAGACAGACAGGCAGCTGGGTGAGCACATCAAGGCCCAGCTGATCAAGAACAACAACCAGCCCCGCAAGAGGCAGAGGTACTCACACACACACAGACAGGCTGAGAGACAGACAGGCTGAGAGACAGACAGGCAGGCAGGCAGACAGACAGGCAGGCTGACAGACAGACAGGCTGAGAGACAGACAGGTTGAGAGACAGACAGACAGGTTGAGAGACAGACAGACAGGCTGAGACAGACAGGTTGAGAGACAAACAGGCAGGCTGAGAGACAGACAAGTTGAGAGACAGACAGACAGGCAGAGAGACAGGCAGGCTGAGAGAGACAGACAGGCAGACAGGCTGAGAGACAGACAGGCTGAGAGACAGACAGGCTGAAGTCCAGGTAGTAACCGGATATCAATATCAGTATTGATCCAGACATAATTCACTGATTGGATATCGGACTGATGTCACTGATCCATATACTAATGCACACACACACTTACACACTCACTCACACTCACACACACTCACTCACACACTCACTCACTCACACACACGCACTCACACACACGCACTCACTCACACACACACACACACTCACTCACACACACACACACACACACACACACTCACTCACTCACACAGCATGTGTGTTGGCACTGAGCCCTCCTGCTGTGTTTTGCTGCTATAGCGCCACAGTGGCTGGTGCCGGTACTGCAGCCACAGCATTGTGCTGCAGTGAGACGGTCCTGTGAGCTGCTGCTGGGCGTCGCCCTGCACCTCATCTGCACCTCACCTGCACCTCACCTGCACCTCACCTGCACCTCACCTGCACCTCACCTGCACCTCACCTGCATCTCACCTGCACCTCACCTGCACCTCACCTGCATCTCACCTGCACCTCACCTGCACCTCACCTGCACCTCACCTGCACCTCACCTGCACCTCACCTGCACCTCACCTGTACCTGACCTGCACCTCACCTGCACCTCACCTGCATCTCACCTGCACCTCACCTGCACCTCACCTGTACCTGACCTGCACCTCACCTGCACCTCACCTGCACCTCACCTGTACCTGACCTGCACCTCACCTGCACCTCACCTGCACCTCACCTGCACCTGACCTGCACCTGACCTGTACCTGACCTGTACCTGACCTGCACCTGACCTGCATCTCACCTGCACCTCACCTGCACCTCACCTGCACCTGACCTGCACCTCACCTGCACCTGACCTGCACCTCACCTGCACCTGACCTGTACCTCACCTGCATCTCACCTGCACCTCACCTGCACCTCACCTGCACCTCACCTGCACCTCACCTGCATCTCACCTGCACCTGACCTGCACCTCACCTGCACCTGACCTGCACCTCACCTGCATCTCACCTGCACCTCACCTGCATCTCACCTGCATCTCACCTGCACCTCACCTGCATCTCACCTGCATCTCACCTGCACCTGACCTGCACCTCACCTGCATCTCACCTGCACCTGACCTGCACCTCACCTGCATCTCACCTGCACCTGACCTGCACCTCAACTACACCTCACCTGCACAGGCTTTTCAGGAGTTGCCATAGCAACTTGCACCCCCACACCTGTTTGCATGTGAAGCCACTTCACCTGGCTTTGCAGTGCATTTTGTATATGTTGGCTCTCTTAAGACGATTTTACTACAGCCTCATGTAACCTCACACAACAACAACAACAACAACAACAATGATGATGATGAGGATGAGGATGAGGATGGATCAGTCGTCCATATCAGCTGAAACCCAAAACCCAGGTTTCAGAATCAAGGTGCACATTCCTAACTGTCTGTCTGTCTCTCTGTCTGTCTGTCTGTCTCTCTGTCTGTCTGTCTGTCTCTCTGGCTGGCTGTCTGTCTCTCTGGCTGTCTGTCTCCAGTCTTCGTAGCTCCAGCAGTAAACTGGCCCAGCTGACTCTGGAACAGATCTTAGAGCACATGGACAACCTGAGACTGAGCCTGAGCAACACTAAGAACAACTGTGAGTACACACGCACACACACACACACACACACACACGCACACACACACACATGCACACACACACACACACACACACACACACACACACACACACACACACAGAGTGGTGTTTGACTGGTTGTTGTTTGTTGCTTGCAGTCTTCAGTCAGACTCCCATCCTGCAGGCTCTGCAGCACGTCCAGGCCAGCTGTGACGAAGCACACAAGATGAGGTACACACACACTGTCTCACACACACACACACACACACTCACACACACTCACACACACACCCCCTGAGCGTGTCCGTCCCCCTGCAGGTTCAGCGACCTGTTCTCCCTGGCGGAGGAATACGAGGACTCGCAGTCGAAGCCTCCCAAGTCTCGGCGTAAGGCTCCGGCGTCGTCGCCTCGCTCCCGGAAAGGAGCGGCGCCGCCCGCCAACAACGAGGAGGAGAGCGCCTCCAGCAGCGCCTCGGTACCTAACACACACACACACACACACACATACACACACCCTGCTCGCATGGCCGAGGCCACGCCCCCATCAGGACACAAACAGTTCATCACAGGATGAACGTTCACTGGAGTTCTGTCAAAAAACCCAAATTAGCAAGAAATCAGTAATAATAATAATAATAATAAAGTTACAAGAAAATTACCAGAAAATTACATTAAAAAACAACAACAAATAATTTAAAAAAAAAAAGAAAATTAAGAAAATTATTAAAGTTAAGGAAATTGGTAGAGAATGACTGGAAAATTTGTAAAACAAAAAAAAAATACTAGAATATTACTGTAATGTGTATATATTTAAACTGAAATCACAAATAATTTTAAATCAAATTAAACACAGAATCATCTGTAGAAATCTGCCTGAAAAGAAAAATGGCCCCGCCCACTCACTTCTCCTCCGCTGAGGGGCGGAGCCTGACTGTTTGTCATGTCGGCTGTGATATCAATCAAAATTATGATACTGATTATTGATACATTCTGAATATTGATAATCAGCAGGGATGAGGGGTACAGCTCACTGATACTGACTGGTGTGTGTGTGTGTGTGTGTGTGTGTGTGTGTGTGTGTGTGTGTGTGTGTGTGTGTGCAGGAGGAGGAGGACTCCAAGCCCAAGGCTCCAAAGAGGAAGAGGAAAGGCTCGTCGGCCGTCGGCTCCGACAGCGACTGACCCGCCGACCCGCCGACCAATCACACGCCAGCTGCCATAACAGAGACCAGCCCGCCGCACGGGGCCGTCAGCCAATCCGCCGCCGCCCGCCCCCGCCAGGTCCCTGCCGCCCCCCTCCCCACAGAAAGAGACGCCACTGACACGAGGGGGCGAGGGGGGGCGGGGCCTGTGAGACGCCACACTCCAACTTCCTGCTTTTTTTTTTTCTTCCTCTTCTCAAAGCTGATTGGCTGGTGTGGATTGGGTTTCAGGGAGGGGGGGTGGGGTGGGGGTGTTTCTGACTGGAAGGACAGACGTTTAGATGATGAATCTGACCTTGTTTCCATGGAGACGAGGGCTCTGTCTCCCTCATGTGATTGGACGAGGAGGAGGAGGAGCCACAAACCGACAACCAGACGGGGTTTCATTTTAACACGAGGAGGATGATGATGATGAGGATGATGATGATGATGAAGATGAAGGCGCTCACGTGGGTCTCATGTTTCCTGATCCAGCTTTTTTTGTTTGTTTTGTTTTGTTTTGTTCCCCCTTTCCTCAGGGATTCTGGACTTTTACTTTGGAGAGTCCTGACTTCCTGTTCATACCAGCTACTTCCTGTGTTCCGCCTCGTCCCGGTCACATGACTCGCCTCAGCACCAGCTGGGAAAAACAAACAAACAAACAAACAAACGAAGCGTGTGGGGCGGCGTCCCGGGCACAGATTAAAAGCTGAATTCACTTTGCAGATTCTTTAATCTGCATTTAATCTGGATTATTTCTTGTTATTGTTATTTATTTATTATTGTGTGGATTGAAATGATGTGATCTGTTTCTGCTTCAGTTCAACACAGAACAGAAAAGATTCATCAGGTTACAGAATTATGAAACGAAGCCTCTGAAGCCTGAGCACCTTCATGTCATCACTTCCAAAAAAAACTGAAAAAAGGCGACGAGCAGCTGAACTCAGAAATGACAAAACTTAGCAAGAAATTGGTAAAAAATGAAAAAAAGACAAGAAAACGAAGGAACAAAAACCCCAAAACAAGGAAATGACCTGAAACCAAAGAAAAAAAAATCCTGAAAATTAAAATAAAAGGAAAGAAAAAACAAAATGACCCGAAAATTTGCCCAAAAGTTTCCTCCATCATTTTGATTAGAAATCTATAATTATGATTAGTTATGTGATGTCGTTATAAACCTCAGCGTTTTGTAGTTATTATAGAGTGTGGATGTTATAGAGTCTGAACAGAGATATTTGTAATTAATTATAAATATAATTTAGTTTTCTGGATCTTTTAGAAAATTTGTTTAAATTTTTCCGTTGCTCTTTTTCCTCGTTTTGTGAAATTAATTTGTTCAGGTTTCAGTGGATTAAAGTAATAATCCACAAGCATTTAACCCTTTAATGTAAATGAACATTAATGTTGATCACGTTCTCCTGTGTTTTCTGTCATGGAGGAAGCAGCAGGGGCTTGTGGGTAATGAACGATAATGCACCGCATCCAAACCAACAGCAACACGCAGCTAATCTCAAATTAAGACGTCTGTCTGTTCTGAGGCTTAATCTGATCATTTAATCTGTGTCTGGGAGCGCCGCCCGCCCCAATCCGTTTGTTTGAGACGGACGCTGGCACCACAGAAGAAGAGTTCGAGCTCAACTTCAGAACTTTTTTTTTTTTTAAATCCACACGGTGAGGCCACGCCCCCGCCGCCGCCGCCGCTCAGAGAACTGAAGACAGAACCAAACAGATTCAGAACCTGCCGCCGTCTTCTTGGCCCTGATTGGCCGTCGTATCGCCGTCGCTCATAATCAGCAAGTTTTCATTCAGCGCCCCCTACCTGGAGCCGGCGGCGCTGCGGCAGGCGTTTGGCTGCAGGAGAACGTGAGGAACCCGTACGAGGAACGTGCCGCTCTGCTGCTGGGTCCACTTCCTGGCAGCTGATTGGCTGAGGCGACAGAGTGGGTTCTTTGGTTTGGTTTGTATCCGTGTGGACGCCGCCGCCGCCCTCGGTCTGCGACGAAGAGGAAGTCGTGCATCACAGCATCGACCAATCAGCAGCCGGCTGGCCTCTCAGGTGCTGAGAGCGGACACAGGTTCTAACAGTGAGCCGCACGAGTCGTGGAGAACCTTGGAGAACCTTGGAGAACGTTTTCAGTCGGTTTGTTTTTTTATTTCCATGTTGTGATGTTGAAGGCTTCGCCGCTAAGAAACCAAACGATCGATGCTCGAAAACAGAAAGGGGTGTGTGTGTGTGTGTGTGTGTGTGTGTGTGTGTGTGTGTGTGTGTGTGTGTGTGTGTGTGTGTGTGTGTGTGTGTGTGTGTGTGTATAGTTTAAAATGAGCCCCCACAGCTCTGGTTGTCCTCTTACAGGGTTTTAAAGTTCAATTTAATTTAAAATCTGCTGACAGAAGCCCCGCCCCCTCTCCCCCCTCATTGGTCACATTCAAGATCTGGGACGTTCTCATTGGACAGTTTTACTTCCGGACGAGCGCAGAGACGAGCCCAGAGACAAGTCGCTGAACTTTTTAATGGAAATTTCTTTCTACTGACCTATTTTCATAAAAAAGGATCATAACTATGTGAAATGATTATGATATTAATAAAAAAGGGCTAAAAAAAGATTTTCTGGTTTTATTTCTTGACAGTTTCACTAAAGACACATTTCCTTGTGAAATATGGTTTGATAGTTTGATGAGGAAACTGAAATCTGTTGGACTTTGGTGTTTACGTTTCGAGCTGATCTGGATTCACTTTCATGATTTTCTTCTCAGATCCGTGAAGTTTCTGCTGACTGGACAGATTTCAGTCCAGCCAATCAGAGGCCAGTCCAGCTGTGATGTGTTTCCTGCTGAAACTTTAAGATACAAACCAAACAAAATTCAACAAGGTTTCTTTACTGCCTTAAAGGGACAGTTCACCCACTTTGAGAAATGATATTTTGCATGTTTTGTCCTGCTGGACGGCGGCGGCGCTGCGAGGCCAACGTCCCGACTGAGGCAGGGAAACGGGCTCTCCTAAAAAACATGTTCAAACATGCAGAAACATGCATGCATTTTTAAAAAGAAGGTGTGTTGAGTGTGTGTCCATTCCTGCAGTCTTCACACACACACACACACACACACACACACACACACACACAGATTTGGCTGCAGGAGAAGATGCACAAAATAACAGGAAAGACTTTATTGTAACTTTTAGTTCAATAGTGTCCTTAATATCTGATTTCACTGTACAAACCTGGTGTGTGTGTGTGTGTGTGTGTGTGTGTCATGAGCCAGCTGTGACTGATGGGTGTATTGATCAGGAGGCTGCTGTGTGATCAGGTCATATTGATGATGCAGAGCTGTTGAAAACATGACAGCAACAGGTGTTTATATGCAAATGAGCTCATTAGGGGCGTGGCCACCTCCATGTATGGCTGATTGTGGGAGCGTGCATGAGGGTCGTGCACGTGCCAACAATTAAGGGCTGAGGTTTATAAACCTGAGCAGGTGTGTGTGTGTGTGTGTGTGTGTGTGTGTGTGTGTGTGTGTGTGTGTGTGTGTGTGTGTGTGTCCTGAGCCTGAAACCTTCAGTGATACTTGGGATTTGCTGTCTGACTGACAGCTGCAGCCGTTTGAAGAACCAATCAGATCATTTGAAAAAGTTTATTAAAATAACTTAAACATTAAAATCAGGGTTAAACAGTCAGCTGGGTTCTCTCAGGGTTCTCTGTTCTCAGTGTGGTTGGGTTCTCCTGGCCGGGCTCAGCGCCCTCAGCGGCCTCTTCAGCTCCTTCACCAGCTGCAGCCGCAGGGCCTTAACGGGCCCCAGGCGCCGGGAGCCGCCAGGAGGCCCCGCCGCCGGGTCCACCGGGCCGCCGGCGGGCCCCCGCTCATCTGCGTCTGTGCCGTCGGTGTCCATGACCTCCACAGTCACCTTCTTCTGGTGGAAGAGAGACTCGCGGCGGCGCGTGCACGGGCTGGCCGCCAGCACGGCCCGGAAGCCGTACGGCGTGGTGACCTTCCCCACGTGCGGCAGCGACATGGCGGCGCGCGTGGACGGGTCCACGTCCACCTCGGGGTTGACCGCGGCGCCGCGGCGGCGACGTCTGTCCCTCAAACCAGGAGTCGGGACACGGAGCCGCAGGGCCGCCGGGTGGGCGGGGCTCCCCGGACCGTCGGCGCTGCCGGCGGAGTCGTCAGACAGCAGCCGCCGGCGGTCCGGACTGTCCCGGCCGGCGCCAGGGGAGCGGAGCCGCAGCGGCGTCCTGCAGGCCGACGGGATCAGGAAGCCCGGAACCTTCTCCGGAGTCAGAGCCAGATTCCCCAGAGACACACCCAGCCTGCAGGCAGACATGATGCTGCAGGAGGAGATCATGTGACCATCAGGCTGACATCATCATCATCATCATCATCATCAAACCAGTGAAACATGAGAGAGCAGCAGGATGCAAACTATCAAACGGCTCTTTAAAGAACTTCAGCAACAACAGGTTTTTTAAGAGCTGCTTCAGTCAAGAACCCTTTTTAAAAGGTTCTTTAGTAGTTTTTTTTTTTTTCCAGAATAAAAGTTTGAGTGTTTTAAATCAGATGATTGTGTTTCAGGTTGAAAACCAACATGAACATGTTGTTGGCCGGTTCTCCACGTTCCTTTTTCCTTCACTGGGTTCCGAGCTCTTAAACATGTTTTCTGATGGTTTATAGAGCGAGACATTAATCCATTCACTGAGGAAATAATCTGCACATTAATCCACAAGGAAAAGAATTGTTAGCTGCTGCCGCCACCAAATAACTCCAATAAACATGAAGAACCTTTAGCACTTTAAAGAACCACAGAGAGTGAGTGGAGAACCAGCTCCTAAATAAAGAGGTTCTCCAGCTGCTGATGGTTCTTGGTAGAACCACAGAGCGTTGAGGAACCATTTAAGAACCAGTGTTTCTGGGAGAACAGTGTGAGTTAGTCAGGTTCAGTTTGTTAAAGAAGCTCGTTCAAACTGAAGAGCTGATCTGATCACAACAAACAATTCAAAAAGGTCGGCAGGTTCTCCTCTCACCTGGACGTTCCTGTTGGTTCTTTAATGTTCTGGAAGATGTTCTCCTCCTGCAGAGTCCTTCCAGCTCCATGAGACCTGCCTGCTTTTATACAGGCAGACGACTGATCCCAGAGCAGCTGCTCCCACCTGCACAGGTGAGGCCAGGTGGGAACACACCTGAGAGCCGTTAGCAATAAAGCTCAGCCCGAGCTGCGTTGCTCAGAACACAACACGACGAGAGAGAAGAGAAAACGTGAGTTCTGTTTTTTTTTTTTTTTTTTTTTTAATGTGCAGAATCTTCCTTCTCTTCATTGCCATCACTTCACTTTCTTTCAGTTTTCTGTTTAAAAAGTTAAAATAATTTCAAACGAGCCGCTCCAAAGGCGTTTACACCAACCCGGAAGTGACGTGTGTTGTTATGACAACACCGCAGCATCACATCAAACATCAATCAAGAAAACATTTTTTTTTTAAATAACTGTGCATGTAAATTATAAAACATACGGAACAGTTAGGCTTCTAATAGAGTGTAACTTTACCTTTATAGGAACAATAAAGTTTGTATTAATGTCCGCTGCCTGCCCGCGCGGGGCGGGGCGGGGGCTGTTTCCAGGGAACCGGTTCTTACGTCACACACCCGGAAATGTAGTTTCAGAGCGCAGAGAGCCGTGCAGCGTTGTGGCGGATGAGAGGTGCGCTGTTTTTAATGTGAGCCGGTCTGTGTGTGTGTGTGTGTGTGTGTGTGTGTGTGTGTGTGTGTGTGTGTGTGTGTGTGTGTGTGTGTGTGTGTGTGTGTGTGTGTGTGTGTGTGTGTGTGTGTGTGTCGCGATGCGCGGGGACAGCAGGCCCGCTGCCCGCGAGCCCTCAGCGCCCCGACACGGAGCTCCGTGTTAGCCTGTTAGCCTGTTAGCGCGTTAGCCCGTTAGCCTGTTAGCCCGTTAGCCTGTTAGCAGAGCAGGGTCGGGTACCGGGTATCGAGGCGAGGCTCCGGGCAGAGTTTGGTGTGAGCTCAGGGGCGGTGAGTTGAGGCTCTGGTGTCCGAGCCGCAGCAGGGCGTCGTGAAGCTCTCATGGAAACTGTCGTCGCTCCTCAAGCTGCCCGGAGACGCCTTCAGGGACCCTCAGTGGCTCGGTGTTCCCACAGATGATGAAGTTTATAAAACCCCCTTTAAATTCCTTTTACGTTGCCGACAGCAGCAGCCTCTTCGGTGTGCGATGATGATGATGATGATGATGATGATGATGATGATGATGATGATGATGATGATGATGATGGATTCAAGCCCAGCCTCAGTCCAAATATTCACGCTAAATCCAAATTACCATCAGAGGAAACCTGCATGAGTGATTTGTATCGTGTTCATTTATCGGTGTCACGCTCACCTGGGGGACACCTGCCTGCTCGGTGCCTCAGACACTGTAGCTTTAATATGAAATATGAAACATAAAATTACAGCTTAAAAATCTGCAGTACAAGTAGAAGTACTGTTCCTCTGCTGGTATGTGACTGCAGTAGAAGTAGAAGTACTGCTCCTCTGCTGGTATGTGACTGCAGTAGAAGTAGAAGTACTGTTCCTCTGCTGGTATGTGACTGCAGTAGAAGTAGAAGTACTGTTCCTCTGCTGGTATGTGACTGCAGTAGAAGTAGAAGTACTGTTCCTCTGCTGGTATGTGACTGCAGTAGAAGTAGAAGTAGTGCAGTAAAAATGTCCTGCAGTAAAAGTCCAAAGTGTCTCATGTCAAATGTCCTGGCAGTAAAAGTGACTGAGCTCCTTTTTCCAAACAGTAACTGTGTTAGCTGGGATCTTTTCCAGAGAACACGCTGCACACTGCATGCTTTTAAAGGGACATTACACTAAAACTGAGGTGAGGACCCTGGAGACAGTTGAGTCTATATGGTCCACGCTGCTGTTTTTCATGGTGCAACTTTTATTGTGAAATTTGGAAAATGTCTCTGAGCGCGTCCCGTCACCGTGGCGCTGCTCTGTAACTTCCTGTCCTCCTGTCTCGTGTTCACTCCCAGAGGTCATGTTTCTCCACGATGAACTCGGCCCGCAAACGCCTCAGACTCAGCCCCTCCAAGAGCGGCAGGACGCACCCCCCTGCCGCCACGACCCACGATGCCTTGCTGCCCACCACAGAGGCGGAGGGGGCGTTGCAGGAGGAAGAGGAGGAGGAGGAGGAGGAGGGCTACCTGCTGGTGGAGGAGGACACCACCGACTCCAGCCTGGTTATCACCATGGGTACGATGCCTTCACTGACCTCCTGTCCCGTTTCTCTCAGCTCGCAGGGTCACATGACTAGGAGCCTACAGTGCGACCATTTCAGAGTAAAAGTTTTCTACATGCAAATGCCTTTTTGCAAACACGAAGGGAAATGCTCACAGATTTGGACATGGATGAGATAGATATTCAGTAAAATGAAACCAAATAAGAATATAAATTATGTAAAATGCAGATTAGCAAATGCATATATCCTTCACACAAAATATAACTGGATCATTACAGTGATGATTATAGTAAATATATGTTTCAACAGAACACCTGCTTCCAGGGCCGGGATGATATGTTTATCTCTGGATTCCATACTGTCACAGTATTTGGGTGCTGGTTCGATATGTATTGTGATTCTTCAAGTGCTGCAATTTGACATTGTGATTTATTGTGATGTTTGTTTTCTGAATCCTCCTCTGGTCTGATGAGGCTGTGATTCTCCTAGAGGTCACTAGAGGTCATTTTCTCCAGCTTGGTCCAGTTGGACAAAAGTCTCTGCCTGGAGTGAAATGGCTGCTATGGGGGCCAACATCATCACACAGGAATCAAATGTGGCTCATTGAATCCACAAGAGTCTCAGCTTTCCAGTCAAAGCAACTGATGCATGAATCCATTCAGTAATAAAAATCCCAATGCCAATGCTTTTTATTGGTTTGTTCCCACGCCTGGAAGTAAAACCTGACTCCGTTTCCTCCTGTCTGTCAGAGGAGCCTCGGCCTGAGGGGAGGGGCATGCGGAGGAGGGCGGGGCTGAAGAGGAAGAAGAAGCTGACGGAGGAAGAGGAGGAGGAGAGTGAGGAGGAGGAGGAGGAGGAGGCGGGGGTGGAGGTGGAGATTGACAGGCAGCTGGACCAATCACTGGAGACCAAGTCCAAGCAGCACAACCTGACCAGCGTCAACGTCAAGAACATCATCCATGTGAGTCGCACGTATCGATCAGCCCCTTATTGATTGGCTCCATATCGATCAGCCCCGTGTCGATCAGCTCTGTATCGATCG
The DNA here is from genome assembly GCF_902150065.1 of Myripristis murdjan. NCBI lineage: Eukaryota > Metazoa > Chordata > Actinopteri > Holocentriformes > Holocentridae > Myripristis > Myripristis murdjan. The sequence continues at coordinate 637,555 of NC_043990.1, forward strand.
GCCCCGTGTCGATCAGCTCTGTATCGATCGGCCCCGTGTCGATCAGCTCTGTATCGATCGGCCCCGTGTCGATCAGCTCTGTATCGATCGGCCCCGTGTCGATCAGCTCCACACTGATCTGTGCAGGAAGCAGGGAGGGGCTTTTCTGATTGATAGTCTGAAAAACAATCAATTATCAATCAGTTATTGATCACCGTTAACTAATCTGGCCTCAACACATGACAGACACTGATGAACAGAAGGGATTCATTGGATTTTTCCGCAGAAACATGAGCAGCTTGAGAAGAAATGGCCCTGAAAATTTCCAAGAAATTGGAGGAAAAAGTTACAGGAAAATGACCTGAAAATCAGCAAAGAAGGAAAAGAAAAGCAAAAAGTAAAAACAAACAGGAAAATGACCTGAAATTAAACGAGGGCCTGGAAAAAATTTAAAAATGACCTAAAAATTCACAGACATAAATTTAAATAAAATATAATTTATAATAATTATAATATAATAATACAGTTTTCTGGAAACTTTTCCCCTTGTTTTTTTTTTTTCTTTCTTTTTTTTGGATGATGTTTGAAGAATTCCCTCTTTCTGTGTTTTTTTTTTTTCACTTTTCAGGTCATTTTCTTTCTTCCTGTCTTTTTTTGTCAGAGCCTTTCTGAGGCTGGAGGTCAGGTGCTCGCTGTGTGTCAGCAGCAGATGGTTTCCTGTGTGTGTGTGTGTGTGTGTGTGTGTGTGTGTTCTCTGGTTTGGAGCTTTGTTTGTGAGGAAACACGTGGTAACCATGTGACCTTGACCTTTGACCCACAGGAAGTGATCACCAACGAGCACGTGGTGGCCATGATGAAAGCCGCCATCAACGAGACGGAGGCCGTGCCGCCCTTCGTGAGTCTGCTGGTTCTGCTGGTTCTGCTGGTTCTGCTGGTTCCGCTCTGTGGAGGTTCTCGGAACTCTCACCGCGAGTTCTGTGAACTCGCTGTGAGACGTTCTCACAGAACTCAGCGGTCTGTTTACCGTCACCAGACGTGTGCATCACTTTTTAGAGTCCTCTGGAAACACGCCTGTTGTGCTTGGGTGTGATTCTGTCAAACTGTTTGTTTGTTTGTTTGTTTTCTCAAGCTGCAGTGTGTTGGCCTCTCAGGGCCACCGTACCTTTTAACTATCAAACATGACACTAATGGATCCAGCAGTGTCAGGTGAGACAGGTGAGACAGGAGTGTCAGGTGAGACAGGAGTGTCAGGTGAGACAGGAGTGTCAGGTGAGACAGGTGAGACAGGTGAGACAGGAGTGTCAGGTGAGACAGGAGTGTCAGGAGAGACAGGAGAGACAGGAGTGTCAGGTGAGACAGGAGTGTCAGGTGAGACAGGTGAGACAGGAGTGTCAGGTGAGACAGGTGAGACAGGAGTGTCAGGTGAGACAGGAGTGTCAGGTGAGACAGAAGTGCCAGGTGAGACAGGAGTGTCAGGTGAGACAGGTGAGTCAGGTGAGACAGGAGTGCCAGGTGAGACAGGAGTGTCAGGTGAGACAGAAGTGCCAGGTGAGACAGGAGTGTCAGGTGAGACAGGAGTGTCAGGTGAGACAGGTGAGTCAGGTGAGACAGGAGTGTCAGGTGAGACAGGAGTGTCAGGTGAGACAGGTGAGACAGGAGTCAGGTGAGACAGGAGTCAGGTGAGACAGGAGTGTCAGGTGAGACAGGTGAGACAGTAAAAGGTGTGTGACTCTGCTCTGTCTTTCCTGTGTGTGTGTCAGGAGCCCAAGATGACGCGCTCCAAGCTGAAGGAGGTGGTGGAGAAAGGAGTGGTGAGTCTGTCTGTCTCTCTCTCTCTGTCTGTCTCTCTCTGTCTCTCTCTCTCTGTCTGTCTCTCTGTGTCTCTCTCTCTCTGTCTGTCTCTCTGTGTCTCAGCTGTGTGTTGTGGTGAAGGTCAGTCTAAAGGTGGGTTGTGGTTCTGCAGAGACTCAGCGCTCACTCAGTGTCCCTGCAGGCCGTGTGTGTCCAACATGCCTCTGCGTAACACGCTGAGCGATTCTCTGCCAAAACGCTACGGGCGCGTTTTTTTTTTTCCTGCAGACCTCCGGACCCTGTGGCGTCTGGTCGCTCCTCTACCTGTTGTGGTGCCGGCAGCGCTGTTTTTAAAAGGAGCAGCAGATCCAGACCCAGCATGATCCAAACTTTAAAAACAATTTGAAATAAACCGACGAGTCGAGATGCGATCACAGCAGCAGCTCTTTTAAAAATGACGCTGCCGGCACAACAACAGGACGTGACGCCGGAGGGGCGAAATGCTGTAGCTCGGCGGACCAATCACAACTCTTGTTGTTAGTGGGGGCCTGTGTTGGGGGCTACGTGGGGTCTGCGTAGTTACAATTTTTCGGAGGCAAGGCTCTGCGGCAGTGGCACAACCCCCGTACGCTCGGCTGACGCAGAAGCATGATCCAGCCTTCAGGCCTCATAAATCCTGTCTCCTGCATTAAACCTGTGAGAAACACAAGCGCACACAGCCCGTTCTCTGAAACTCTCCCTGTAAGACGAGCGGACAGCACTTCCTCCTTTCTGTGATGTCACACATAAGGCGACTCCGCCCACTTAAACTAGCTGGCTCGCCTCCCCAGGTGACAAGCTAACAGGTGACAAGCTAACAGGTAACAAGCTAACAGGTGAGCCACATGGAGGAAGCGCTGCAGCTCCACAGACGAGGCCAGGAGGCTCGCGTTTCCCTGCACGCTCTGATCACATGGTCATTCCTGTTTACCACTGAGCAGCGTGGGGTTCAGTTACTCGCCTGTGATTGGCCCGACCATATGTCACTCAGAAAACAGTCAGCCAATCAGTGGAGAGATGCTGATTCTCTCTTCTGATTGGCTAAAGGAACCGTGCTGCCAGAGCTCCGGGAGAAAGGTGAGAGAGAGGAGCTGAGAGACTGTATTTATCAGAACACAGGTAGTCAGAGCAACAGGTACTCAGGACCACAGGTAGTCAGAGCCACAGGTACTCAGGACCACCACAGGTACTCAGAGCCACAGGTACTCAGGACCACAGGTACTCAGGACCACAGGTACTCAGAGCCACAGGTACTCAGGACCACAGGTAGTCAGAGCCACAGGTACTCAGGACCACCACAGGTACTCAGAGCCACAGGTAATCAGGACCACAGGTACTCAGAGCCACAGGTAGTCAGGACCACAGGTACTCAGAGCCACAGGTACTCAGAGCCACAGGTAGTCAGAGCCACAGGTAGTCAGAGCCACAGGTACTCAGGACCACCACAGGTACTCAGAACCACAGGTACTCAGAGCTACATGTACTCAGGACCACAGGTATTCAGGACCACAGGTACTCAGAGCCACAGGTACTCAGAGCCACACGTACTCAGGACCACCACAGATACTCAGGACCACCACAGGTACTCAGAGCCACAGGTACTCAGGACCACAGATACTCAGAGCCACAGGTACTCAGAGCCACAGGTACTCAGGACCACAGGTAGTCAGAGCCACAGGTACTCAGGACCACCACAGGTACTCAGAGCCACAGGTACTCAGAGCCACAGGTACTCAGGACCACCACAGGTACTCAGAGCCACAGGTACTCAGAGCCACAGGTACTCAGGACCACAGGTACTCAGAGCCACAGGTAATCAGAGCCACAGGTACTCAGGACCACAGCTACTCAGAGCCACAGGTACTCAGGACCACCACAGGTAGTCAGAGCCACAGGTACTCAGGACCACCACAGGTACTCAGAGCCACAGGTACTCAGAGCCACAGATACTCAGAGCCACAGGTACTCAGGACAACAGGTACTCAGAGCCACAGGTAATCAGAGCCACAGGTACTCAGGACCACAGCTACTCAGAGCCACAGGTACTCAGGACCACCACAGGTAGTCAGAGCCACAGGTACTCAGGACCACCACAGGTACTCAGAGCCACAGGTACTCAGAGCCACAGATACTCAGAGCCACAGGTACTCAGGACAACAGGTACTCAGAGCCACAGGTAATCAGAGCCACAGGTACTCAGGACCACAGCTACTCAGAGCCACAGGTACTCAGGACCACCACAGGTAGTCAGAGCCACAGGTACTCAGGACCACCACAGGTACTCAGAGCCACAGGTACTCAGAGCCACAGATACTCAGAGCCACAGGTACTCAGGACAACAGGTAGTCAGAGCCACAGGTACTCAGGACCACCACAGGTACTCAGAGCCACAGGTAGTCAGGACCACAGGTACTCAGAGCCACAGGTACTCAGAGCCACAGCTACTCAAGACCTCAGATACTCAGGACCACAGGTAGTCAGAGCCACAGGTACTCAGGACCACCACAGGTACTCAGAGCCACAGGTACTCAGATCACAGGTACACAGAGCCACAGATGCGTCCTGTAGGGAGATCGGCAGGTCAGATGGAACCCTGGGAACGCGACAGCAGGGGGCCTTTAAATAATAACATCAAGAGATTCATGAGTTTATTTGAAAAGAAAATCCACTCTCAGTGTGTGCTGCTCCAAGAAAAGGTTCTACAGAGAACAGTTCTCATCAGACTGTTAAAGGTGTGTGTGTGTGTGTGTGTGTGTGTGTGTGTGTGTGTGTGTGTGTGTGTGTGTGTTGCAGGTCATCCCAGCCTGGAGCATCTCTCCCATCAAGAAGAGCAGTGACATGAACAAGGTGGGAGCAGCAACACAACAACTCAGGAACAACGAAATTACCTGAAATTAAACCATAGAAGCATCCTGAATATTTATTTAAAAAAAAAAAAAAGAAAGAAAATGACCTGGAAATGAGCTAAAAAAAAAAAAAAAAAAAGGTTATCTATAATGTTAAATGTGTAATTATGATAATTATTATGTTGTATTATAAATATAGTTTTCTGGACATTTTCCCCCAGTTTTTTGCTAATAATTCTCTCTCTCTCTCTCTCTCTCTCTCTCTCTCTCTCTCTCTCTCTCTCTCTCTCTCTCTCTCTCTCTCTCTCCCTGTCTCTCTGTCTGTCTGTGTCTCTCCCTCCCTGTCTGTGTCTCTCTCTCCCTGTCTGTCTGTCTCTCTGTCTCTATCCCTGTCTGTCTGTCTCTCTCCCTGTCTGTCTCTCTCCCTGTCTCTCTGCAGGGTCCTCAGTTTGTGGACATCCCTTTGGCTGATGAAGACTCCTCTGATGAAGAGTACCGGCCCGATGAGGAAGACGAGGATGAGACGGCTGAAGACGTGAGGCTTCGCTCCGATCCGCCTCGCTGCTCGCTCCGCTTCCACACTGCTTACTGATTGTGTGTGTGTGTGTGTGTGTGCGTGTGTGTGCGTGCGTGCGTGCGTGTGTGTGTGCGTGTGTGTGCGTGCGTGTGTGTGTGCGTGTGCGCGTGTGTGTGTGTGTGTGTGTGTGCAGACCTTCCAGGAGAGCGACATGGAGAGCACGGCTTCGTCTCCCAGAGGAAGCCGGGTCTGCCGAGTGGACGAGGACAGCTGGAGCCCCTGGCAGGTAACACACACACACACACGCACACACACACACACACATACGCACGCACACGCACACACGATCCAAACAGGGCAAAGGAAATCACCGCAGCACCTGAGACGCTTCCAGCAGCGAATACGAAACACAGCTCCCTCTATTCCCACTGTTCCCAGTTCAGCCAGAGCCTCATAAGCTACAGGCCAGACAGAGAAGCAGCTGCTCTGAGTGCAGACACACAGCTAGCTAACTGTCACAGCACATCACTTCACCACTGGATGAAGACACTGCCATCATCATCATCATCATCATCACCATCATCACCATCATCACCATCATCATCATCATCATCATCATCATCATCATCATCATCGGACAGATCAGACTTGATGATGTCTGGCATCTGGAATTCTTTGCTGTTTTAAAAACGAACTGAAGGCTGACGCCTCTGTGTCGTATCGAACCAAACAGCCTGTATCACAGGACCTCCATCCCCAGGACCTCCATCCCCAGGACCTCCATCCCCAGGACCTCCATCACAGGACCTTCATCACAGGACCTCCATCCCCAGGACCTCCATCCCCAGGACCTCCATCCCAGGACCTCCATCCCCAGGACCTCCATCCCCAGGACCTCCATCACAGGACCTTCATCACAGGACCTCCATCCCCAGGACCTCCATCCCCAGGACCTCCATCACAGGACCTCCATCACAGGACCTCCATCCCAAGACCTCCATCCCCAGGACCTCCATCCCCAGGAACTTCATCACAGGATCTCCATCCCCAGGATCTCCATCCCCAGGACCTCCATCACAGGACCTCCATCCCCAGGACCTTCATCACAGGACCTTCATCACAGGACCTCCATGCCCAGGACCTTCATCACAGGACCTTCATCACAGGACCTCCATGCCCAGGACCTCCATGCCCAGGACCTCCATCCCCAGGACCTCCATCACAGGACCTCCATCCCCAGGACCTCCATCCCCCGGACCTCCATCACAGGACCTCCATCCCCAGGACCTCCATCATAAGACCTCCATCACAGCACCTCCATACCCAGGACCTCCATCCCCAGGACCTCCATCACAGGAACTTCATCACAGGATCTCCATCCCCAGGATCTCCATCCCCAGGACCTCCATCACAGGACCTCCATCCCCAGGACCTTCATCACAGGACCTTCATCACAGGACCTCCATGCCCAGGACCTTCATCACAGGACCTTCATCACAGGACCTCCATGCCCAGGACCTCCATCCCCAGGACCTCCATCACAGGACCTCCATCCCCAGGACCTCCATCCCCCGGACCTCCATCACAGGACCTCCATCCCCAGGACCTCCATCATAAGACCTCCATCACAGCACCTCCATACCCAGGACCTTCATTATAGGACTTCCAATCCCCGAACCTCCATCCCCAGGACCTGCATCACAGGACCTTTATCCCCAGGGCCTCCTCCCCCAGGACCTTCATCCACAGGACCTCCATCACAGGACCTCCATCACAGGACCTCCATCCCCAGGACCTCCATCCCAGGACCTCCATCCCCAGGACCTCCATCCCCGGACCTCCATCACAGGACCTCCATCCCCAGGACCTCCATCCCAGGACCTCCATCCCCAGGACCTCCATCCCCGGACCTCCATCACAGGACCTCCATCCCCAGGACCGACATCACAGGACCTCCATCACAGGACCTCCATCACAGGACCTCCATCACAGGACCTCCATCCCCAGGACCGACATCACAGGACCTCCATCACAGGACCTCCATCACAGGACCTCCATCCCCAGGACCGACATCACAGGACCTCCATCCCCAGGACCTCCATCACAGGACCTCCATCCCCAGGTCCTCCATCACAGGACCTCCATCCCCAGGACCGACATCACAGGACCTCCATCACAGGACCTCCATCCCCAGGACCGACATCACAGGACCTCCATCACAGGACCTCCATCCCCAGGTCCTCCATCACAGGACCTCCATCCCCAGGACCTCTCTGACTGATTTCACAGTGAAAGCAGTTTTTGCAGAGCGTTGTTGGGCTGAATGTTGAGTTCCCTGTTTGCCCCGTGTTTTTAGATGCTGGGGCGTGTGCCGCCGCGGTGTCGTGGCGTGTCAGAGGTCACGTGTCACGTGTTAGAGGTCATGTGTCACGTGCCACCTGCTGCTGCAGTTTGTAGGCTGGACTGAGGCGTCTTTACCGTTA
>NC_043990.1:650209-670209 GCF_902150065.1 Myripristis murdjan
CTGTAGTGAGGCGATATTATGAGCCACGTAAGGCGACTGTTACAGGGACCAGCACTGGGGACATGATGCCGACTAGGGTAGCAGCCGTTCGGGCTGTTCAAACTTAATATGCGAGTGGCCTCTTACAACTGCCGAGGCTTGCGCCTTGGCAACAGCGAGGGAGATAAGGTCTGGCGTCTAGTCGTTGACAACCTGCTGCAAAAATGTGACATTTTATGTCTACAAGAGACGTTTTTACCTAAACAGGAGTTGGGAAAATTGAACTCTTTTCATGACAATTTCCATGGGGCTGGGGAGTCCACGACTGACTTAACTATGGGAATAGTGAGAGGAAGGATAGCAGGGGGCGTGGCTATCCTCTGGCGTAAAAAGCTGAATTCATTCATAAATGTTATCAGGACAGAAGTAGACTGGTGCATTGCTGTGCAGGTTGATATTAACAACAAAGTTCTTATTATTTTGAATGTGTACATGCCATATCAATGCCAGCAAAATGAGAATGACTATTTGGATAAATTAGCTTTTATAAACTCTTTTGTTATTGACAAGCACTCTACATGTGTTTATGTGGTTGGAGATATGAATGCTGACCTTAGAGATAGGTATGCTAGGTTTTCTAAATATATGCTACAATTTTGTGATGATAACAATCTTATACTATCCAGTCAATTGCTTTTACCTTCTGAAAGTTACTCCTATATAAGTGAGGCCTGGCATTCTACATCGTGGCTAGATCACTGCATTAGCACTGCTGATGCTCATGCCACCCTGCAATCGATGGAGATAATGTATATGTCATTGTCTGATCATATACCTTTCATTATGACTCTTGATGTGGATAGTCTCCCTGAGATGGCTCATGAGGGCTCTGGCGCCTATAAGGCTAAACTGGAGTGGCATAACCTCAGAAATGAGGACATTCTTACATATTATGGGAGAACTGATGCATTCTTGGCTGATGTACGCTTACCCAGATGTGCTATCATGTGTTCAGATGTAAATTGTAATGAAATCTCTCACCGTGAAGACCTGTGTGCTATGTATGATTGTATTGTGGCAGCTGTATTGGAGGCTAGTAGACCATACTACACATACTCATATAGGGCAAGCAAGATTAAACCAGGCTGGAATAAGTATGTTGCTGCACATCATGCAGAGGCTAAGGAGGCTTATATGGATTGGGTTCTGGCAGGTCGGCCTAGGCAAGGGCCTGTCTTGGATCATAAAAAATTAACCAATGCTAAGTATAAATATGCTGTCCGTTATATATGTAGAAACGAGCAGGTTATCAGAGCTGACTCTATGGCAGAAAAACTCTTCAGTAATAATGTCCAAGGTTTCTGGAAAGAGGTGAAATCTCTTAATAGGTGCACTGGATTACTGCCTTGCACTTTAGAGGGTGTTTCTGGAGCTGATAATATAGCCAACCTGTGGAAGCAACATTATTTTGAGTTATTTAATTGCGTTAAAAGTGATCCCTACATAGTTGGTACTATTGACAACAGTGATGCAGTTGGGATTACAACTAATGAGGTCTACCAGGCAATAACACAACTCGCCAATGACAAAGCATGTGGCTCAGACCAAATCACTGCAGAACACCTAAAGTTTGCTAGCCCAAGGGTTGCTTCACTCCTGGCCATTTGTTTCACTGGTCTCATGACCCATGGGGTACTTCCAGATTCTATGTTGTCTGTCACTCTTGTCCCTGTCATCAAGGATAAAGCAGGCAAGATTGGGAGCATGGACAACTATAGGCCTATTGCACTAGCTAGTGTGGTCTCCAAGATTCTGGAAAAGATCCTATTGGACCGTTTATGTGAATTTGTATCCACCACACACAACCAATTTGGTTTTAAGTCTAAGCATGGTACGGACTTATGTATATATGCTCTAAAAGAGGCTGTTGATCTCTACAGAAGACAAAATTCCTCAGTATTAATCAGCTTTATAGATGCCTCGAAGGCTTTTGATAGAGTCAATCATAAAAAGCTGTTTCTTAAACTGAGTCAAAGGGGTGTGCCTAATAGCATCATAAGAATACTGGCGTACTGGTATGCTAATCAGAGCATGCAGGTTAGATGGGGTAACAGTGTCTCTGCCTGCTTTGGCGTTGGTAATGGTGTCCGCCAGGGGGGGTTACTTTCACCAGCCCTTTTTAACATCTACATGGATGATCTTTCTCACCAACTAGGCGCCTGTAGAACTGGCTGTGTAATTGGAAACACTCTTTTAAACCATCTAATGTATGCTGATGATTGGCAATTTTTTCCCCCAGCAGTGCTGGGTTGCAACAGCTACTCAATGTATGTTCTGAGTATGGGATTAACCATGATATTTTATATAATGCTAGGAAGAGTATGGTTATGTTATGCAGAACTAAAGAGGACAGAGACCTTACATTCCCAGAATTTTATTTAGCAGGACAAATGCTGAGTGTCTGTACTAAAACAAAGTACCTTGGCCATTTCATCACAGACCAAATGAATGATGATGATGATATTAATGGACAGTGCCGTGTCTTATATGCTCAGGCAAACATGCTGGGAAGGAAATTTCACATGTGTTCAGACCAGGTGAAAATTTGTCTTTTTAGAGCATATTGTACCCCGCTTTATACTGCCCCATTATGGTGTAAATTTAAGAAGTCGAGTATTCATAAGCTTCAGGTTGCTTATAACGATTGTATGAGAATACTTTTGAAACAGCCGAGATGGTGTAGTGCAAGTGAGCTGTTCTGTGAGGAGAGAGTCAGCTCATTTCAGGCTTTGCTTAGACATCTGATGTACAAGTTTATCTGCAGACTGAATGATTCTCAGAATGCCATCATTGCTCAGCTGGTTAGCCCTCGTGTCTGTGAGGTGAGATACCGGCCACCTCTGTGGAAACATTGGTACGACTGTCTTGTTTAGCACTGTTTTTCTTGTTGAATATATATGTATATTTTATTCTTATGTGTATGATGGAGTGACTTGTTGTTTTTGTGTAATGAGTGTTGTATGTCTTTTTATGGATTTTTGAGTCCGGCAATAAACGATGATGATGATGATGTGTGTGTGTGTGTGTGTGTGTGTGTGTGTGTGTGTGTGTGTGTGTGTGTGTGTGTGTGTGTGTGTGTGTGTGTGTGTGTGTGCTCAGGCCTACAGGTACCAGCGTGTGGTGTGGCCGATGCCCCTGGCCTGTGGCCGTGTGGCCCCTGCAGACCAGCGCCCCCCGGTGGAGCGGGAGGAGCGTCTGCTGCCTGCGTGGCTGGCGGTGAGGACAGACTCACCTCCACCTGTCGTTTGTTTGTTTGTTTGTTTGTTTGTTTGTTTGTTTATCCAGGTGTTTACTTTGTTATTTTGTTTCTTTATTTCTTGCAGAGGAGTCTTCCTGTCATCGACGTGGCGGTCAGGCAGTTCAGCGACCCCTGTGGCCCCGCCCCCCGGCCCGTGGCGCCCGCCCCGCCCGGCCGCTCACGGCGCTGCAGCCGCTCTCTGCTCCGCTCCAACAGGAAGTGCAGCTTCGCCGCCGGGACGCGCTTCCCGCCGCGGCTGCCCGCCCGCCTGCAGCTGCAGCGCATGGGCTTCGTCTTCGTCCAGCCGCCCGCCCCCGCCGCTGACCCCGCCCCCACAGCTGACCCCGCCCCCACCGCTGACCCTGACCACCACCCTGACCCCGCCCCTGACGACACCCATGACCCCGCCTCCTCCTCTCGTCCTCCCGCTTCTCCTGCCCCTCCCGTTAGCTCCTCCTCCTCGGCGGCGGCTCCGCCTCCTGACCCCTCCGCCCCCCTCCTGCAGATTACCCAGAATCCTCCTCACGTTCTCCTCCACCGGCTCCTCCTGTCGCACGATGGCTCTGTTACCATGACGTCCACCAGGGAGCGAATCAGCCGCCATGCCCGGATGTTTGCCACCCTGCGGAGGAGACCTTGGTTGCCATGGTTACCGCCTCCTCCAGGGCCTGGTGAGAAGGCGAGCGACACGCCTCCTCCTCCTTCTCCTCCTCCTCAGCCCCCCCTCCCGTCTGAGGATAAATCCACTCAGACCAGAAGCCTGAGGAGGAGGAGGAGGAGGAGGAGGGGGGGCAGAGAGCATGAAGGTGGCGGTGATAAGGCCACGCCCCATGAAGCTCCGCCCCCCTGCCAGCTGGAGGGAGTGACGCTGGTGGTGGTGAAGGAGGAGGAAGAGGAGGAAGAGGGAGGGGAGGAGGAGGAGGAGGAGGAGGAGGGGGGCGGGGACGTGCACATGCCCCTCCTGGCGCTCTCCGAGTCGTCGCCGAGCGCGGCAGGAAGTGACAGGGAGGCGGAGCCACAGCAGGAAGTGACGCCGCCGCCGAGCAGGAGAGGAGGGGAGGAAGACGATGATGAAGATGGAGGGACGTCATCAGAGTCCACACTGTCTGTCCCCGAGCTGCAGGTGTGTGTGTGTGTGTGTGTGTGTGTGTGTGTGTGAGAAATTACCAGAACATTAGAAAAAAAATGTAGTCATAATAATTTGTGTTTTTTTTATTATTAATATAATCTTTTTTTAAAAAATATAATTTGTTTTTAAATGCTGGTCACTTTCAGAAGCATTTATTCCTTTCAAACCAAATTCACGATTTCTCAAAAATAAAAAAGAAATGAAATTTTCAGGGTAAAATTCAAGTTAAAAAATAATTAAGTCATTAAAAAATTAAAAGGTTTAATAATTTCTTGTGAGTTGAAAAACAGTTGAACTGAAATGAGTGAATAATACGCACTGTGTGTGTGTGTGTGTGTGTGTGTGTGTGTGTGTGTGTGTGTGTGTGTGTGTGTGTGTGTGTGTGTGTGTGTGTGCAGGAGACCATGGAGAAGCTGTCATGGCTGGCCTCAGAGGGAACTGAGGAGGAGGAGGAGCCGACACGGCGTCACGACGACAATGATGATGATGATAGTGATGAAGGCTCTCACAGGGAGGTGGAGGATCTGGCGTTCGCCCAGGATTACCTGCACAGAGTGAGAGGAGACACACACACACACACACACACACACACACACTCTGCACATGTGCATTTATTTTAGATTAAAAATATCTAAATTCAGTAAAAGTCCACAGGTCATCAAAACATCACCTTCAGCTGCAGATCAGGAGGATTAACAGGAAATTAATTATCTCAATAACAGTCAGATAATATAATATAATATAATATAATATAATATAATATAACATAATATAATATAATATAACATAATATAATATAATATAATATAACATTAATATAATATAATATAATATAACATAATATAATATAACGTAATATAATATAATATAACATAATATAATATAATATAATATAATATAATATAATATAACATTAATATAATATAATATAACATAATATAATATAATATAATATAATGTTGCATAATAAAATAGAATTAATTAAATCAATAAAATATGACAAGCCAATAAAACAGCATTTTCTATCTCCCTCTCTCTCCCTGTCTGTCTTTCCCTCTCTCTCTCTCTCTCTCTCTCTCTGTCTCTCTGTCTTTCTCTCCCCTGTCTGTCTCTCTCCCTGTCTGTCTCTCAGGTGTGTGATGCGGTGCAGGTGTCTCCCAGCAGGGCTGTCTGGCTGCTGCAGGTGTTGGAGCGCTTCTCGGTGGGCGGGGCTTGGCGTGGGCGGGGCTTGGCGTCTCTGTTTGGCGAGCTGAGCGGCGTGCTGCAGCCGTGGCCGCAGCTGCTGCGCGACTTCGCCGCCTTCCTGAGCGCCGAGCAGGCGGAGCTCTGCGGCCTGGTGAGGACACACACACCCTCCTTTCAAAATAAGAGCCCTGCAGTCCTTCACGTCCCTTCAGTGTAAGAGCCCAGCCCACTGCCTGTCTCCCAGAGGCTGTGGAGTCGCACGTCAGGGTTTTCAAAGTGGACGTGGCTGTAGAAAATGACCTCTAGTGACCTCTACTGACCTCTAGGAGAATCACAGTCTCATCAGACTTTACAGACACAAACTAGAGAGCGAGGCCGTTCAGAGGAGCTCTGCTTCTCCACACAGACTGACAGGAAGGGCCAGTTTCTGACACGTTAACACAACACAACGCTCAGCATGCAGGCACTGGGAAACACAACGTTCTTACAGAGAATCTGCAAGCTTCTGACTCCAGATCAGAGCCTGAGTCTTCCTGCGGCGTTCAGGGTCTCTGTGTCCTCGTGTGGTGGTGTGGAGGATTTTTGACCGTTTTTATTTCTTCTCCAGCACTTTTATTATTATTATTATTATTATTATTTTATTCTCAGAAATGGTTAAATTTTGCAGCAAATCTGTGAAACAAATGGAATCAACATGAAAACTGCTGCTTCAACTTTTTTGTCACAAAATATAATCTTCAGTTTTCTGCTTTCCCTCTCCTTCCTGTTCTCCTTCTCCATCTTCCCCCTCCTCCTCCTCCTCCTCCTCCCCCTCCCCCTCCTCCTCTAGCTGGCGGAGCAGCAGCAGTTTGAACGCAGTCGGCGGTTCCTGCAACGGTTGGGGCGGAGCCTGGGGGAAGGCTCCTCCCACTACCAGGAGGTGGTGTCGGTGCTGCAGGGAAGCTCCGCCCCCGGGCCTCACGACATAGAGAAGGTGGTGGACTGATCGTATTGATCGTATTGATCGTATTGATCATAAACTTTGTAACTCCTTGATCTCTAAGTAAAGTTTTTCTTTCTCTCAGATCTCTTTCCTTCTCAGAGACCACGCCCACCTGCGGGAGGAATTCTGGGAGTTTTTCCATCACCTGCACCTCCGGCCGTCGCCCGCGGCAACCGGGGCTGACATCACAGACGCCGACTCCATATCCCACAATCCCGAGCTGGCGCCGGAGGAGTCTGACAGCAGGACAGGAAGTGACGGAGAGGAGGAGGAAGAGGAGGGAGGGGGCGGAGCTTATCAGCCAGTTTGTGCCAAAAACATTTCACTGACCTCCACCGGCCAGAAGGTGGTGCTGTGGACCCGGTCAGTGTCACACACACACACACACACACACACACACACACACGAAATAATTAAAAATGTTAAATTAATCTTGGATCTGAAGTTAAAAACGCTCGTTGTGAACAGAGTCACCTGATTTCTCTGAGGAAAATACAAAACAATCAGAAAACAAAACAGAACAATCTTTCTGCTGTTTGTCACTTCCTGTTCCAGCGAGGCCGACCGGGCCATCCTGACCGCCTGTCAGCAGCGAGGAGCCAATCAGAGCACCTTCCAGCTCGTCTCCGCCCAGCTGGGCAACAAGACCGCCAGACAGGTGAGGAGGGGGCGGGGCAAAGATGGTTTACTGTGAAATGTGGACGCTGCTCAGGTGTAAACAGGAAGTGATGCAGCAGAGCCGCTCTCTGATTGGCTGTGGCTGACTCCTCCTCCTCCTCCTCCAGGTCGGCAGTCGCTTCCTGGACCTCATGCGTCTGTTCCGCTCCACTTCCTGTCCCGCAGACGGCCAGCCAATCAGCAGGCAGGAGGCGGCGCCAGACTGAGCGGGGGCCAATCACGTGAGCCTCTCCAGTAGACTCTTGTCCTATCACATCGTCAAACCCGCGACCTTCCGGTTAACGTAAGGCCCGCCCACTCTGCCGGTCTGCCAATCAGACGTCCAGGAAGGCGAGCGCCGGTCTGTTTCACCTGCTTCTAGAACCGCCTGGAACCGGTTGGGGAACCGCAGGACTGCCTGGACTCTGCAGAGCGACCCTGCTTTTCACCCAGAATCTCCTCAGAACCTCATGAGAACCTCCTCAGAACCTCATGAGAACGTCCTCAGAACCTCATGAGAACCTCCACAGAACCTCATGAGAACCTCCTCAGAACCTCATGAGAACGTCCTCAGAACCTCATGAGAACCTCCTCAGAACCTCATGAGAACGTGGTGAAGCTCTGCGGGGGTTCCTCGCGGCGTCTCTGGAGCACAGTGCAGGAGGTTCTGCAGCATGTGTCAAGGTTCCACAGAGGTCATTAGAACAGTCTAGAACCCAACGCGGTGACTTGTTCCCAGAATTCAGCAGTGAGATGATCCGTCAGAGATCATCGGCCCGTCTGCGGTTCCTCAGGAAGGTTCTGGAGGTTCTCTGACTCCAGAACTCTCAGCACATGTTCTTTTAGAATTCATGACAGTGCTTTGTTTGTTGTTGTTTTCTTTATAAAGCACATTAGAAGGTTCCAGAATTTCACGGTCTGAGAGGGTTCCACGGTCTGTCTAGAGTTTTATAGCTGTGACTCACACACACACACACACACACACACACACACACACACACACACACAGAACAGTTTGGTTTGTGTGTCCAGACTGGAGGTGATTCACTGAAGTATCGCGATTCTTTTTTTATGCTATATTTAATCGTTTTTTTATTACTGAACTGATTTAAAGTAAAGAACAACTGATAGAAACTTGATGTTCTGAGGAAGCTGAGCCGCGTCTGATTCTCGTGTGACGATGTTAGAACCACAGCCTCGTCAGACTCTACAGACACAAACCAGAGGAGGCTTCAGAAACAAACACACAGGAAATCAGAAAATCGAGTCGCAGTTCTTGTAGAATCTCAGCAGAATGGGGACGGCACCGGATCAGGAGATCAACACGACGCCTCCCAGGTTTTTTGTTGGAAAAAAAAAAAAAAAAAAAACTTTGTTGTGTAACCAGGAGCTCAGCGCTGCAGAGGAGCCTGAGCTTAGTGCCTTGCTCGAGAGCAGGTCGACCGGGAGCTGAAGGCCGGCCGCAAAGCTGTGATGTCAGCAGAGTCTGATGTTATTATTTCACTTCAGATTATCGTCACGGTCATTATTAGTAATATTATTATTATTATTATTATCAGCCCTCCTCCTCCCATGATGCCTAGCGGCCTTGTTAGTGTCAGACTGAAGGATGGCGCCGCATGTGAAGGTTTGAATCGTCTCTTTATTTAAAACGAATGTGAAGGACGGCTGCTCGCATGTTTCACTGTTTTGTTTTAATTGTGTTGATAAACGACCAAGAAAGAAAAACTGTGTTCTGTGTTTTTATTGACTTTCTGATTTTCTGCTCACGGTGAGTTTGACCAACAAGCTGAGCCTTACAGGAAACTTCATGGTGTAGGAGGTCACCTGGTGCAGGGGGGGTCACCTGGTGCAAGAGGTCACCTGGTGCAAGAAGTCACCTGGTGCAAGAGGTCACCTGGTGCAGTGGGTCACCTTGTGCAGGAGGTCACCTGGTGGAGCGGCTCATCTGGTGCAGGAGGTCACCTAGTGCAGGAGGTCACCTGGTGCAAGAGGGTCACCTGGTGCAGCGGGTCACCTTGTGCAGGGGGTCACCTTGTGCAGGAGGTCACCTGGTGGAGCGGCTCATCTGGTGCAGGAGGTCACCTGGTGCAAGAAGTCACCTTGTGCAGCGGGTCACCTTGTGCAAGAGGTCACCTGGTGCAGTGGGTCACCTTGTGCAGGGGGTCACCTTGTGCAGGAGGTCACCTGGTGGAGCGGCTCATCTGGTGCGGGAGGTCACCTAGTGCGGGAGGTCACCTGGTGCAAGAGGTCACCTGGTGCAAGAGGTCACCTGGTGCAAGAAGTCACCTGGTGCAAGAGGTCACCTGGTGCAAGAAGTCACCTGGTACAGGGGGTTACCTTGTGCAGCGGGTCACCTGATGCAAGAGGTCACCTTGTGCAAGGGGTCACGTGGTGGAAGAGGTCACCTGGTGCAGGGGGTCACCTGGTGCAGGGGGTCACCTGGTGCAGCGGGTCACCTGGTGCAGCGGGTCACCTGGTGCAAGAAATCACCTGGTGCAAGAAATCACCTGGTGCAGGGGGTCACCTGCTGATTTAGACTCTTATTTTGCGATGCTCTAATTGTTAATGATGACTAAGTTCTTAGTGAGTCGTATATTACCTGGTGGTGATCTGTGCGTTGGTAAAGGGTTAATAACTGTGTTTGGGCAGCAGGTCAGTAAAATGTAAACAGGATTTCAGCAGCAGTGAAACTTTCTAACAGATTCTGACATTTAATGAAAATGTGGAGAAAATCAGGAAATGAAAACGTCTGGAGGGTCAAATCAAATCAAATCGTGTTAATTTGACTGTGTGACTTGATTTAACCCTTTAACTGTGCAGTGACCTGGCATCAGTTCAACAGTACAATGTCCCTTTTTACACATGCTCAACTTCTTATATATGTATATATTATTAATATTTTACATTTTTATTATTTTATACAAATTTCAATCACGTTTTTCTTTTTCTATCTCTTGTAATTGAACTGGTGCTCCTATATATTCCTCAGCAGCTGCGGCTGACCCGGTCTGCCCTCAGGGATCAATACAGTTCCAGTTTGTGTTTGGCTCTGCACGCCCATGTCGCCTCATGTGATCACAATGTGAGCCGGCCGGTTTGCCCTCTCTCACTGAAGCTGCACCTTGTTTTGTTGGTTTAATTCTTTTATTTCCTGATGAAGCAGCAGCTGATCAGCTCCACTCTGCAGCAGCTCACCTGGCAGGTAAAGTGGCTCTGAGCACAAATAAGACTCGAAGAGACCGAGACTGAAAAACAGCAGGAATATTTTATTATCATGGTAGATTTACTCATTACATCGGATTCTACTCTGACATGGGATTCAGGAACAAGGAGATACCGCTGATCTGAGCCCAGAATCAGCAGATTGTTTTCTTCTGAATCGGCCCAAGTCACAGCAACGTCTCTTCAGAGTCCAGATGCTGAGGAGGAGGTTGGGGTTCTGGACTCAGACCAGCAGGATTTTCTTCAGACTGGATCCACAGGAGGAGGACAAACTGGTTTTCACTGTTTTTTTTCCTGGAAAATTTGTGACTTTGTAATCTCAGAATTTTCTGTTTTTTACTCATAAATTTACGGCTCTAATCTTGGAATTTTGTTCCCTCAGAGTGTTGGATGTTTGGATTAATTTGATTTCCGGTTTATTTATTGCTTATATATTCCTTCTTTGGCAACACCGCTTTCAGGAATGTTAAACGACAACGTGGAGCCTGATGAGGGAGGAGGAGGAAGAGGCGGAGGAGGAGACTGGACATCACACATTATCAAAACGGTTGTTGTTGGTGTCGGCGTGGCTGCTTTCTGTGAGTATCTGAAGACATTTTTTTCTTCATCTTATCTGCTACCGGCTCGATGTGGCAGCAGCTGAGGAGCTCGGCTCAGACGGTTTCCCAGGCCACCTCCTCCAGCTCCTCCTGGAGGCTCCCAGAATAGAATAGAATATCTTTATTGTCATTGTACAATGTACAACAAAATTAAAAGTGCGATCCTTGACTGCAATTCATTCGTTCAACAATCAAACATTGTAAGGAACAAACAAGAAAACCACAAGAAAAACACAGTCCCTCCCCCCAGTTGGCCTGGATCTGCCCCGGGGCCTCCGCCCAGATGGACATGCCCGGTTCACCTCCACCAGGAGGAGCACCTCCACAGGGAGGCGGTCTGACTAGATGCCTGAACCACCTCGACTGGTTCCTTTCACCGTGGAGGAGCAGCAGCTCCTCACCCTCCTCTTAACGGTGCGCCTGTGGAGGAAACTCGTCTCTCCATGATCTCATTCTTTCAGTCGCTGCTCAGAGTCGTGACCACAGGTGAGGGTTAGAACAAACATCGACAGGTAAATCGAGAATCTGGCCTGAATAGTTCATGACTCGACAGATGTCCAACAACAACAAAGCGCTCGGCTTCAAAATCAGGCAGGTCGCTCCTCCCTGTCAGCCCCTGCAAGTTTCCCCATCGCTGAAGTCGCCCTGCAGCACCACAGAGTCTCCAGACGGTGCCTTCACCTCACTGGGACGCTTCCCAGTACCTGTGGGAAGGCTGGGAACTCTGAGCTGCTGTTTGGTGTGACCCTGTCCTCCACCGGGACACACTCTGATGAGTAACCCCACTCCTGCCCGCCGCCTCTCACCCCGGGCGGCTCCGGAGGGGAGTCCAGCCTGAACCCTTTTTTTAACCTGCCCACAAGGGGGCAGCAGATACAGGCATGCAATGCTCTAAAGAGACTTAACTTTTTCTGAACAATTTTCTTGCAAACATGTTTGTTTGATCATATAATCTATAATCTATGATATAAAACTCATTGAAATTGTTTCCAGGGTGGCACTTTTATCGTTCCAAGAAGAGGAGCGGCAAGCAGGTGGAGCTCAACCAGCTGGAGGACCTGCTGCTGGAGAGGCAGCACATCTACTGCAGCCTCCTCAGCCTGAACAGCCGCCGCCTGACACTGGAGAACAACATCTTGCAGAGGGCCGCCCAGCTCGAGCCTCGGATTCCAGGCGTGAAGGCCGGCGTCCAGCAGATCTTCACTGAGGATCGCAGCTGCGGTGACACCTTGATGTACATCATGACCAGAGACAAGAAGAGGAACGGAGCGCTGATGTGGGAACTGCTGAAGGAGTGGAGGAGCTGCCCGGAGAAGCCAAGCCAGCAGGGGTGAGTTTCCCCAAACGAACCAACAAACGCCTCTCCCCGTCTGCAGGAGGAACCAGGAGAACCAGGAGGAACCAGGAGGAACCAGGAGAACCAGCAGCCCTGTGTTGTGAAATCTTTAGCAGGATTAGATTTGTTGACATGTGAAATGTGGACAGAATCAGCAGGACGCTCTTTTAGCCGTAACACCGGCAGAAGGTCAGAGGTCATGTGACAGATTCAGGAAAATGTTTTACTTCACGTTTGGAAATCCTGAATATTCAGTCCAGAATCAGCTGTCATGTCTGTTCTCCAGCCGGCAGCATCTTCTTCAGAAAGGGAGGCGATCAGCTAACCCCCCCCCCCCCCCCCCCCCCCCCCCCCCCCCCCCCCCCCCCCCCCCCGGTGTTGGTGGGGTTTTGGTGTAAATGTGTTTTCACTCTGAAAATAAAACTGCAGTTTGTAGAAATAAACAGTGTGAGGGTTTGTTTCTTTAAATAATTTAATACAGTCTAATTTGATAATATAGTTTTTAAATTAATATGTGTGAATGTGAGGGTCGGCTGTTTGGATTTTCCAGTAAAATGCAGAATCTCATTAATAAATCATGCTGAAGTGAAAAATGCTGAACTGAGCTCAGACCGGGAGGCCCGGAGGCTCTGTGACGGACAGGACGCTCGACCAATCAGGCTCTTACATCACATCACCGGTGGCGGCTCTCCGCCAATCAGAGGCCGGCTTTCCGGTATTTTCTGTTTATGTCCCGCCTTCTGTTTGACAGCTGGCAAGAGCCCGAGGCGCGTCAAGCTCACCGGAAAAACACCGGAAGTTCGGCTATCAGGCCTTCAAAATAAAGAAATGTCTGAATGAACGAATTAATAAATAATAATAATAATGAAGCTGAATTTGTCACTTGAGGGAATAGTGACGGAAACTGATTTGCGTGTGCACACTAGCAACTTTAAGGAAAAGCAACAGTTTTATTCTCATGTTTTAATGTGATTTTATTTTTCCTGGTTGATGTTTGAAACCTCGCGGTCCGCCTTGGAACTTTAATTTTGAAGGCGGCGGCCGGAAACGCGGTGGTGAGTGTGTGCGTGCTGACGCTGCCGGAGCGCGAGCGGCGTGCGGTCTCCTCTCCATCTCCTTCTTCTCTCCCTCTCTCCATCTCTCTCTCTCCTCTCCTCTTCTCTTCTCTTCTCTTCTCTTTAGTTTAGTTTTCTTCCTCCAACATGGCGGCCGCCGGCCTGCTGCTGCTCGCGCTCTCCGCGGCGGGCTGCGCGCGGCGGGACGTGCTCGAGCTCGGCGACGCGGACTTCGACTACCTGGCGCCGGAGCACGAGACGCTGCTGGTCAAGTTCTACGCTCCATGGTAACGGGAACCTAGCATTAGCCTAGCGTTAGCCTAGCATTAGCCGAGCGTTAGCCTAGCACACAGGATGCCCGTGATGATGATGATGATGTTGTTGTTGTTGTTGTTATTGTTATTGTTGTTGATGTTGTTGAGGGCGAGTCGGGGGGGAGGGGGGTGGGGGCGTGGAGGCAGCTGGAGCCTGGAGGTTGTTATTGATTATCGATGATATCGATCTTCCATCAACCAGCTGCTCGCGTCTCAGTCCGTCCTGCCTCCTTTCCTCCCCCACTCCTCTCCTTTCCTTCACCCCTCTCCTCTGCTCCATCCCTCTCTCTTTCCTTCCATTCACTCATCCATTTTTCATTCATTCATTCATTCATTCATTCATTCCCTCCTCTCCACTCTTCCTTCCTTCTCTCCTCCCTCCCTTCATTCCCTTCCCTCCATTCTTCCTTCTATGCTTCCTTCTTCCCTTCCATCCTCCCTCCTTCCTTCCTCCTCCCCTTTCTTCCTTCTCTCCCTCCTTTCCTTTTTCCCCTCATCCTTCCACCCCCCCCCCCCCCCCCCCACCCCCCCCCCCCCCCCCCCCCCCCCCCCCACCCCGCCCAGGTGTGGTCACTGTAAGAAGTTAGCTCCAGACTTTGAGAAGGCGGCGTCGCGGCTGAAGGGCGTCGTCCAGCTGGCCAAGGTGAGGTCACACACACACACACACACACACACACACACACACGCACACACACACACACACACACACACACACGCACGCACACACACACGCACCACAGCGACAGCTAACAGTGACACTCAGCTGCTGTTTTGTCTGTTTGTGTGTGTGTGTGTGTGTGTGTGTGTGTGTGTGAGAAGCTGCAGTGTGTTGGCCTCTCAGGGCCACCGAAGGAAAGACTTAAAGGCACAGTTCACCCATTTTGATATTACGCTAATGCTAATGCAGCTAATATCGATCACCGCCATGACCTACTCAAATTATTAAAGCTCCAAAGTTTGTCTGCCTGTCTGTCTGTCTGCCTGCCTCACTCCCTGTCTGTCTGTCTGTCTGTCTGTCTGTCTGCCTGTCAGGTGGACTGCACAGTCAACAGTGAGACCTGCAGTCGTTTCGGTGTGTCTGTCTATCCGACCCTGAAGATCTTCAGGAACGGAGTCAACTCTGCACACTACGATGGACCACGCACTGCCGGTGAGTGTGTATGTGTGTGTGAGCAGAGTGTGTGTGTGTATGTGTGTGTCTCAGTATCATTTTTACCTGAGGTTAAATATCTCCATTTGATTGTTTGAATAGTTTTGTTTCCTCAGTGCGTTTAGTTTAGCTCCGCCCCTCCTGTGCCATTAAATCAGTTTGACTGTCATGAGACTACACACTCTGTTACTGCGTGTGTGTGTGTGTGTGTGTGTGTGTGTGTGTAGATGGTATATTCCACTACATGAAGAAGCAGACGGGCCCGAACTCTGTTCCTCTGCAGACTGAGGAAGACCTCCAGGCCTTCATCAACCACTTCGACGCCAGCATTGTCGGTAAGAGACTGATCTGCTCTGATCTTGTTCTTTTTCTTGTCCTTATCCTTGTCCTGTCCTGTTCTTGTTCTATCCTGTCCTGTTCTTGTCCTTGTTCTATCCTGTTCTTGTCCTTGTCCTGTCCTTTCATTGTTGTCGTTCTTGTTCTTGTCCTTGCTCTGTCCTGTCCTGTCCTGTCCTTGTTCTTGTTCTTGTTCTTGTCCTTGTTGCTGTTCCTGTTCCTGTCCTTGTCCTTGTTCCTGTCTTGTCCTGTCCTGTCCTTGTCCTTGTTCTTGTCCAGTCCTGTCCTTGTTCTTGTCCTTGTCCTGTCCTGTCCTGTCCTGTCCTTGTTCTTGTCCTGTCCTGTCCTGTCCTTGTTCTTGTTCTTGTCCTGTCCTTGTCCTTTTTCTTGTTCTTGTTCCTGTCCTTGATCTTGTTCTGTCCTGTCCTTGTTCTTGTCCTGTCCTGTCCTTGTTCTTGTTCCTGTCCTGTCCTTGTTCTTGTTCTTGTTCTTGACCTGTCCTTGTTCTTGTTCTTGTCCTGTCCTTGTTCTTGTTCTTGTTCTTGTCCTGTCCTTGTTCTTGTCCTGTCCTTTTTCTTGTTCTTGTCCTTGTCCTGTCCTTGTCCTTTTTCTTGTTCTTGTTCCTGTCCTTGTCCTTGTTCTTGTTCTTGTTCTTGTTCTTGTCCTGTCCTTGTTCTTGTTCTTGTCTTGTTCTGTCCTTGTTCTTGTCCTGTCCTGTCCTTGTTCTTATTCTTGTTCTTGTCCTGTCCTGTCCTGTCCTTGTTCTTGTCCTGTCCTGTCCTTGTCCTTTTTCTTGTTCTTGTTCCTGTCCTTGATGTTGTTCTGTCCTGTCCTTGTTCCTTTCCTGTCCTGTCCTGTCCTTGTTCTTGTTCCTGTCCTGTCCTTGTTCTTGTCCTGTCCTTGTTCTTGTTCTTGTTCTTGTTCTTGTTCTTGTTCTTGTCCTGTCCTTGTCCTTTTTCTTGTTCTTGTTCCTGTCCTTGTTCTTGTTCTTGTTCTTGTTCTTGTCCTGTCCTTGTTCTTGTTCTTGTTCTTGTTCTTGTCTTGTCCTGTCCTTGTTCTTGTCCTGTCCTGTCCTTGTTCTTGTTTTTGTTCCTGTCCTGTCCTTGTTCTTGTTCTTGTCCTGTCCTTGTTCTTGTTCTGTCCTGTCCTTGTCCTTTTTCTTGTTCTTGTTCTTGTTTTTGTTCCTGTCCTGTCCTTGTTCTGTCCTGTCCTTGTTCTTGT
This sequence comes from Myripristis murdjan, assembly GCF_902150065.1. NCBI lineage: Eukaryota > Metazoa > Chordata > Actinopteri > Holocentriformes > Holocentridae > Myripristis > Myripristis murdjan. Next base: position 666,676 of record NC_043990.1, read on the forward strand.
TTTTGTTCCTGTCCTGTCCTTGTTCTTGTTCTTGTCCTGTCCTTGTTCTTGTTCTGTCCTGTCCTTGTCCTTTTTCTTGTTCTTGTTCTTGTTTTTGTTCCTGTCCTGTCCTTGTTCTGTCCTGTCCTTGTTCTTGTTCTTGTTCTGTCCTGTCCCGTCCTGTCCTTGTCCTTGTCCTTTTTCTTGTTCTTGTTCTTGTTCCTGTCCTGTCCTTGTTCTGTCCTGTCCTTGTTCTTGTTCTTGTTCTGTCCTATCCTGTCCTATCCTGTCCTTGTCCCTGTTCCTGTTCTGATCTTTTCCATGTTGTTCCCCTCAGCCAAGCGTGTAAATGTGCATATAAATATGTGAGATGTATATGAGGCATGTAGATCAACACAAGATGTTTAGTTTAGTTTTATATAATTGTGTTTTTGATTCTTGTTGGGAGTACAGTGGAAGTTAATGTTGCTGTGTGTGTGTGTGTGTGTGTGTGTGTGTGTGTGTGTGTGTGTCAGGTGTGTTCTCAGGCCCAGACAGTGCTGCTCTGGCAGAGTTCCTGAAGGCAGCGAGCATCATGAGGGAGCAGTTCAGGTTTGCCCACAGCACCGAGCCCGGCCTGGGGGCGTCGCACGGAGCCACCGCCGAGTGAGCGCCACACACACACACACACACACACACACACACGAACACACCACACTAGAGCACGTCCTGTTTTGATTCAGACTCGCTTCAAACATGAACTGTTGGCATTGAGGTGTATTCACTGTGTTCTCTGTGTGTGTGTGTGTGTGTGTGTGTGTGTGTGTGTGTGTGTGTGTGCAGGAGTGTGTTGCTCTTCAGACCCCCCCGGCTGGCCAGCAAGTTTGAGGACAGTGTTGTTGTGTTCAAGGGCCATCTGACCATCGGGTCTCTGCGCCGCTTCATCAGAGACAACATGTGAGCCTCACCTGTGTGTGTGTGTGTGTGTGTGTGTGCGCGTGTGTGTGTGTTTGTGTGTGTGTGTGCCTGTGTGTTAGCATGCACGTGTGTCTGTGTGTGTGTGTGCAGGAAATATTTATGAAAATTTCATTTTTATGCCTGTCTGCCTGTCTGTCTCTCTGTAGTCATGGTCTGTGTCCTCACATGACGGTGGAGAACAAAGACAGGTTGCGGGTTCGAGACCTGCTGACTGTTTACTACGACCTGGACTACCAGCACAACATCCCGGGATCCAACTACTGGAGGAACAGGTCACACACACACACACACACACACAAACAAACACACAGCTTAACGTCAGGTGTGTGTGGCTGACTCCGCCCCCTCTGTCTCCAGGGTGATGAAGGTGGCGTCTCAGTTTGCGTCTCGGGGTCTGACCTTCTCAGTGGCCAATAAGAAGGACTTCCTGTCCGAGCTGGAGGAGGAGTTTGGGCTGGGAGCCTCGGACGGAGCAGAGCTGCCCTTCGTCACCGTCCGGACCAAACTGGGCCACAAGTTCACCATGAGGGAGGAGTTCACGTCAGTACCGGGACACACCGGGTCAAACGGGGTCAGACTGGATCAAACAGGGCCAGACCGGGCCAAACAGGGCCACACAGGACCAAACAGGGCCACACAGGGCCAGACTGTGGCAAACAGGGCCACACAGGGCCAGACCGAGGCAAACAGGGCCACACAGGGCCAGACCGAGGCAAACAGGACCAGACTGGGGCAAACAGGGCCAGACTGGGTCAAACAGGGCCAGACCGAGGCAAACAGGGCCAGACTGGGTCAAACAGGGCCACACAGGACCAGACCGAGGCAAACAAGGCCACACAGGGCCAGACCGAGGCAAACAGGGCCACACAGGGCCAGACCGAGGCAAACAGGGCCAGACCGAGGCAAACAGGGCCAGACTGGGTCAAACAGGGCCAGACGGAGGCAAACAGGGCCACACAGGGCCAGACCGAGGCAAACAGGGCCAGACTGGGTCAAACAGGGCCAGACGGAGGCAAATAGGGCCAGACTGGGTCAAACAGGGCCACACAGGGCCAGACCAAGGCAAACAGGGTCACACAGGGCCAGACCAAGGCAAACAGGGCCAGACCGAGGCAAACAGGGCCAGACCGGGTCAAACGGGGCCACAGAGGGCCAGACCGAGGCAAACAGGGCCAGACCAGGTCAAACAGGGCCAGACCGAGGCAAACAGGGCCAGACCAGGTCAAACAGGGTCACACAGGGCCAGACCGAGGCAAACAGGGCCAGACCGAGGCAAACAGAGCCAGACTGGGTCAAACAGGGCCAGACGGAGGCAAATAGGGCCAGACTGGGTCAAACAGGGCCACACAGGGCCAGACCAAGGCAAACAGGGTCACACAGGGCCAGACCAAGGCAAACAGGGCCAGACCGAGGCAAACAGGGCCAGACCGGGTCAAACGGGGCCACAGAGGGCCAGACCGAGGCAAACAGGGCCAGACCAGGTCAAACAGGGCCAGACCGAGGCAAACAGGGCCAGACCAGGTCAAACAGGGTCACACAGGGCCAGACCGAGGCAAACAGGGCCAGACCGAGTCAAACAGGGCCACACAGGGCCAGACCGAGTCAAACAGGGCCAGACCGAGGCAAACAGGGCCAGACCGAGTCAAACAGGGTCACACAGGGCCAGACCGAGGCAAACAGGGCCAGACCGAGGCAAACAGGGCCAGACCAGGTCAAACAGGGTCACACAGGGCCAGACCGAGGCAAACAGGGCCAGACCAGGTCAAACAGGGTCACACAGGGCCAGACCGAGGCAAATAGGGTCATACTGAGGCAAACAGGGCCAGACCAGGTCAAACAGGGCCAGACCAGGTCAAACAGGGTCACACAGGGCCAGACCGAGGCAAAAAGGGCCAGACCGGGTCAAACAGGGCCAGACCGAGGCAAAAAGGGCCAGACCGGGTCAAACAGGGCCACACAGGACCAGACCGAGGCAAACAGGGCCATACCGAGGCAAACAGGGCCATACCGAGGCAAACAGGGCCATACCGAGGCAAACAGGGCCATACCGAGGCAAACAGGGCCACACAGGGCCAGACCGAGGCAAACAGGGCCATACCGAGGCAAACAGGGCCAGACCGAGGCAAACAGGGTCAGACCGAGGCAAACAGGGCCAGACCGGGTCAAACAGGGCCACACAGGACCAGACCGAGGCAAACAGGGCCATACCGAGGCAAACAGGGCCATACCGAGGCAAACAGGGCCATACCGAGGCAAACAGGGCCAGACCGAGGCAAACAGGGCCAGACCGAGGCAAACAGGGCCATACCGAGGCAAACAGGGCCATACCGAGGCAAACAGGGCCACACAGGGCCAGACCGAGGCAAACAGGGCCATACCGAGGCAAACAGGGCCAGACCGAGGCAAACAGGGTCAGACCGAGGCAAACAGGGCCAGACCGGGTCAAACAGGGCCACACAGGGCCAGACCGAGGCAAACAGGGCCAGACCGGGCCAAACATGGCCAGACCGAGGCAAACAGGGCCAGACCGGGTCACACAGGGCCAGACCGAGGCAAACAGGGCCAGACCGAGGCAAACAGGGCCAGACCGAGGCAAAC